>NW_004524700.1:9376268-9389482 GCF_000260255.1 Octodon degus | reverse complement strand
TTAGTTCAATGAGAAGAAAGTTTTGAACTAATAGTGTTTAGAAAAGTTATCATGTCTGTATTTTTTGCTCTGAATAACTAGTATGAAGACAACAATATGCAATATATTAATTGCAACTGTCCTACTAACCTGTTTTGAAACTGTTTCATTGTTATTTTATCATTTTTCTCATTACAATGAAAAAAAGAAATATAAAAGCAAAAAAAGAAAAAAGAAAGTGTGAATGAACTATAACAATCATGAAAATAATGCCATAGTTCATTAATATATTTTATATTAGGAAGAATTTTAATTTTTATGACCTCAAAACCTCTCTAGATACAACAATATGTTATTTTCTAGTCATGAAAAGAAATTCAAGAGCCTTGATAATAGAGAAATTATAAATAAAATGATGCTACATTTATGTAACTAGGTTAAACATGTATTTTCAAGAATCTTCAAAGTATCCTATGTAGATATCAGACAATAAATTGTTTTTGTGCCAGTTTTATTTTACCTAGTATGTCCTCCAGTTTCATCCATGTTTGTAATGTTGCTTCTCTTTTAAGCCTCAATGACATCCTGCTGTGTGTGTGTGTGTGTGTGTGTGTGTGTGTGTGTGTGTGTTCATGTGCATTATATTCCTTTCAACTTCGTTTCTGGCTGTGGTGAATAATGGTGCAAGAAAGATGGGATGACAGAAAACACTTCTAAGGTATACTGCTTTCAATAAAGGTGTTACTAACTAATATTTCTACCAATAGTATACAAGGGCTTCTTTTTCTCTGTAGTATCAACTACATTTATTAGTTGGCTTTTGATAGTAACATGCTAATTTGTGGAAAGTGATATCTCACAGTGGTTTTGATTTGTGTTTCTCTGACAATCTCTTTGTTCTTGTTGTTTTCCTCCTCCTCCTCCTCCTCCTCCTCCTCCTTCTCCTCCTTCTCCTCTTCCTCCTCCTTCTTCTCCTCCTTCTTATTTCTTATTCTTCCAGTACTAGGGATCAAACTCAAGACCATGTGCTTGCCAGGCAGGTGATTATGCTTCTGAGCTCTCTCTGGCCTTTTTTTTTCACAAAAATTTTTTAGGGCTAGCCAAATAGCCCACCAAATTAAAGCACCCGATTAGCAGATGAAGGGGCCAGGGTTCAATCCCTGGCATGCCGTCCTGACCCTGCCCATGGGATATTTTGAGACGGCAGTCAAGACTGGACCTAGTGGCACATGCCTGTAATCACAGCGCTTGGGATGCTGAAAACAGGAGGATCACTATGAGTCCAATATGTGTAGTGAGACCCTGTAGACCCTGTACTAAATACATAAAAATAAATAGATAAAAATTAAAGGTACCTTTTTTGTTTTCTTTTTGGTACCAGGTATCAAACTCAGGAACTTGCACGCACTTGCCAGGGAAGCCCTTAAGCTGCTGAGCAATATCTCCAGGCTCTGACAATTTAATGAGAGTGATCTTAAGGACATTTTTGCATATATATATGTCTTCTTAGGAATGTTGCCTCAGAAGAAAATCACTTGTGTAGCTTCAAATGGAATTACTTACTATTTTTTATAGCTTTCTTTGTTTTTTGCTATTGACTTAGATGAGTTCCTGATGCATTTACATGTTAATCTCTTATCAAATATATGATTCACAAATATAGTATTTATAGCTACTTTAATAAATAGGCCTTTGTACAGTTCATACAGCTTTAGAACTGGTGGCAAATTGTGTCCAACCAAAAGAGAAATATATACAAGACTGCATAATCCGGGCCTCCAATCTACCACTCATTAGTAACAAAGCTGACACACAAATATCCTTCTGCTAGACCACTGGATAATTGAAAATTAGTTCTAAACACAATAGTACTAATTAAAGACCTTAAAACTATAACACGTGCATTTTGGAAACTCTATATTTTTCATTCATTTATGTGATCTTCATTGCACCAGTGTTCCATGACTAGCAAAAGAAAATGACAGACATTAGATGGGGTATGGTGGCATATGTCTATAATCCCAGTGCTGGCGGAGCTGAAGACAGGAGGATCACTATGAGTTTGAGCTGTATAGTGACACCCTGTACCAAACACATATAAAAGAAAGAAAATGACAGACATTATTACTACTCTTCCTATGTATTGGGAGGAAACACACCAAAATAAGTAGAGAAATAAAGAAAATACTTGTAATTTTAGTAGGAAGAACAGTGGCTCCCCAAAGATGTTAGTGACTTCATCTCTAGAATCTGCAAATACATTTTATATAGCAAAGAGGAGCTAAGACTATAGATGAACAAACTTGCTAATGTACTGATCTTGAATTGGGAAATTAGGTTGAATCATGTATGCAAGCCCAAAGTAATCACAAGGTCTTTTAAATGTTGAGGAAAGAGGCAGAAAAGCCACAGTAAGATTGGTATGATGTTAGAATCCCTGTCCACTGTGGCTTTGAGGGAGAGGAAAGAGCCCTGAAATGCACCTGTCTTCGAAGCCAGACAAAGCAAGACATTGTTCCACACTGTGTTCAGAAAGGGTCAAATGAATCCATTTCTAACTTCAGTTTTCAAAGGAAACAAAATTTTCTTAACAGTTAAGGCACTAATATTGAGATAGCTTGCTACAAAAAACATGGAGTACCTATCATAGTAGTAAGTGAAATATACTTATTAACTAGGATAGAATGTGTTTGGACTAAGGTAGGTAAACTACTAGGCCCATGGGATTTAAGCAATTTGGCTAGATATTTTAACATATTTTTAGTTTTGAGCCTTTTAAGAGATCCATACACTTCCCTGCTATCCATGTGCTCCCATTATGGATATTTTTAGCTAGACATTTGTGGCAGGTTACTAAGCAGGTAACTAACACCTGTGAGAGGTTTTAAATAATCAATAATAATTCTAAGGTCCCATTCATCTCCCAAATTAATAAATTTTCCAAACAAGCAATTATATGTACCACTCTGCTTACCTCACCATTCTTAATTTATGATTCATGTAGGTTAATTATTTAAAAATAAATAATAAATGATGAATGAGTGCACCTGCAACATCATGTCTATACCTGTCTTTAATATATTTACCTTACACTAATTTCAAGCTCTGAGTAACTGTTCTGCTTTAGAGTAAAAGGAAAACAATGTTTTGGTGCAATAAAATACCAAAGGTAAGTATCTTTGATTCCTATACTCAGAAGATATCTGAAAACCTTAGAAAAAATCCTCTATATTATATGAAAAGCTCCAAACTTTTCATGTGCAATGGACAATTTGGTTCAAATAATTTCTAAATTCTAAAAATTTATGTCTTCAACCTTTGGAGGCCACCATAATGTGTCTTGCTCAAAATTTGGGTCTTTCAGAAATATAACACTTTGAAATTTCTTTTAGTCCCACCTTTGCCAGAATAGGTCAAACTTTCTGGAATTTGGAGGGGGGTTGGGCAAGTAAGATTGGCACAGACCTGGTTATCCAAATAGTTAATATTCAAGTATCTTGTCTTCTCTCCAACCATCAAGTTGTAGTTTGCTTATATTTTATGTTATTTTTCTTGAAAATTTAAAAATATAATGCACTTGGTGAGGTTGCCTGAGAGAATAAGGGTTAACAGATACAACACAAGGTACATAAATGTGTAAGAAATTGCAAGATTGGCATATGATGAATAGCCACACAGTCAGATGAGGAAGCATGCAAAGTGTGTCTGCACACTGCAGACTGAAGGATTCAGTCCAAGGTGTGAATTCACTGCAGTGTTCCAAGCAAATTCATATCAGGAGGCCAATGGGTCTGCAACAGAAGGCAGATGAGTCTACACTGGGAGGCTAAAGGATCCAAGGCAGAAGCCAAAGATTCTGCATGAAAAGCCAGGACAGTGTCCAAGCTGAAGGCAAAGATTGGAGCTCCTCCAAAGAATGAAGCCCTCTGTCCTTTCTCATTTCCTTTTTACATCTCCTCTAAATGATGAGCTCCCCTATGCCCTAGATGCAGAATTGCTGAGTGGACTTAGTTAACTTTATAAATTTCTCATGTTGACACAGTCAATAAGAATCTTATGGTTTGTGTCTTGATGTCCCACCAAAGCTTCTCACAGTCAGGGGCACACTTCTCAAGTTTACGATTGACTCATAGTCCAATGTGGGGATTATTGGTGTGAGTACTACATTCACCCTGAGGTGGGTAGCTTGTATACAGTATAAGAGAGGGAAAGAGGCTTGCTTATGGCTGCCCATTCCTTTTTGCTCTTATTGCTTTGGCTGTTTTCCACCATCATGAAATGTTGTTCTCTTCCATGTACCACTCAGTCTTGGAAGCAGCCAAGTATGGATTGAAACCTCCACAAACTGTGAGCTAAATAAACCTTTCCCTGCTAAATTTGGGTTGTTAGGTATTTTGTTTAGTCCATTAGAGAAAAGTAACAGAGACAAAACTATAATTCAGAGTATAAATCCATAGGGCAAATACTGTTCTTATTTTGAAATAAATGTGGTAGTTTGAAATTTGTACTATTTCTACATGTGCACATATTTTATAAGTGAAAACCACTATAAACATCAACTTGCAAATGTTGTTTAACCACAAATGCTGTTTAAAACAGGCCGTAGTCTTGTTTTGAAATATCATACTTAAATTGAAGGGTTTGAGGTTTTTATTGAATAACATTGTTCTTTCTGTATATTTTCTCAGAGAGGTATCATAATATATAATATTATATATACACTCATATAAATTTTAAAAAGAATGTGCCAAACAGCAAAAATAAATTTAGGAGCTAATTTGAACAGATTATTACAAAACTGATTCTGTAAAATCTCCCTGCAGATGATCAATAAAGAATGACTAGGTACATAGTTAAAACCAAATGTCAGTTTGAACTAAGTATATTTACTAATACTCAGACACCTTCACTATTTTTTCCCTAAATTCCTAAAAGATTGATAGTGTGCATGTAAATTTAGTTTAATTCTGGCTTCCTTTTCTCTCAAATTAGGTTCTTAAACACACATATTCCATACAAACATGAGAAATCTTTTCTACAGTATTGACTAATAGCATCTCACATCATAAGGCATAAGTGTCTTCTTTATCCTTTTTTTAATTTATTTTAATTAATTTTTTATTTTTATATATTTGGTACAGGGTCTTGCTATGAAGCTTTGATTTCTAGTGAACCTCCTGTCTCAGCCTTCCCAGTGCTGAGATTACTACAGGCATGTGCCATCATACCTGGTTTGGGTGGCCAGCTTGGTGTCTCCAGTGTTGCTGGGCTGGCACAGTATGTGGTAACTGGAATCGGACCCAGGTCCTTGCACTTGCAAGCAGGCACTTAGATCACCAAGCTATCTCCCCAGCCCTATACTTTCTTTTTTATTTTCTGAATCATAATATCATTTTTAGCTTTTCCTGATAGAAATTTATTCGAACATTGACATAGTCATAGAAAGATGTTTTGAGTTAATTTTGCAAGGCATCTTTAGGAAATCATTTTCTGATGATTAAAATCAGATGAGGAACTCATTGTGGCTATTATAAATCAAGAGTCACTTCAATAGAAGACAGGCAAGTATTCACCACTTTATTGAAAAGTGGACATAAATTCCAGATAGCTAAGTTTAAAGCTCTGGAGGAGAATTTTCCAAGATTTTAATAAATTCATCAAGAAGAGAAGCTTCTGTCTTTTTTCATTTTAGTCATTTTAAAACTAGAAGCATGGAATAATGAGCATCATTGGCTTTTCTTGCAGTAGATCCTGATTGATAAAGTTGAAGCTGTGACACCATTAGACACTAAATTTAAAACTAGAGTTACCCGAGGAGTAACATGTGTCTGCTGTCATCTAAAAGCCTGGAAAAAAAATGAATGAGCATCAGTTAATAAACTAAAAATCACGATGCTCTTAAAGTGAAACATAGCAGATATTTTTAAGAATAACAGTTTATAGAAAAACTTAGTTGTCATTTCTTAGAAGCTAAAAAATGAACAGCAACCACTTGCCTCAGTCTCAGTAGGCCCCTGGTTTGTAGCCTAACAAAAGGATCTGAGTCTTAGGATTTTTACCCAGCTGTCAAACCTAATTGTCATTTAAGAGAAAGTTTGACCTTTTTCAAGTTACTCAGAACTTCTTTAGATTGTTTCTCTGAATGAGAGACTGCCTTTATTAATTATTGAAGTGATTTTAACTTTTCTTTTCTCTATTAAAAGTAGTACCCATGGGGCTGGTGAGATAGTTCAGTTGTCTATAGTGCCTGATTAGGCAAGTTTAGACAAGCACAGGGGCCACCATTCCAACCCTAGCACCACAGGCTGCACCAACCCCACCCCCAAGGGTGAACTGAACTGGCCACACACACACACACACACACACACACACACACAGTAGTGCCCAAATAATTTTTTTTTTTTTTTTTGGTGGAACCAAGGATTGAACTCAGGCCCTTGCACTTGCCAGGGAAACACGTATTCTACTGAGCCATTTTCCCAGCCCTCATTGGTCTTCCTGAACAAAATTGTTTTTGAGAGAATATAGAAATATCCTAGAGTTATTTTACAAATATCCTTGTATACTTACCTACAACACTTAAGGAGCTTTAATAATCATCATAGATGTTTCTTCCTGCTCTAAAGTTTCATTTGTTTTTCTTTTTCTTTGGTTGTTATTGTTGTTTAGTTGGGTTTTTTGTCTGTTTGTTTTGTTTTTGTTTTTGAGACAGGGTCTTGCTATGCAGTTCAGGCTGGCCTAGTGCTTACTTTTGTAGCCCCCAGGCTGGTCTCAAACTCACAGGGATCCTCCTGTCTCAATATTCTGAGTGCTGGGAATACAAGCATCTGCCTCTATGCTTGGTTCTCATTCAGTGGTACTGGGGCCAGGACTGCATGTGGGGCCAGGACTGCATGTGGGGCCAGGGATCTAATTGGGGACCTTATGCTTGCCAGGTAGGTGCTTATGCTTCTGTGCTTTCTCCTCAGCCCCTGAATTTGCTTTTAAGTCAACAAATATTCAAATTTTTGAAAACTATTGAACATGTGGCTATTGAACAATAGTTTTAAATGAACAAATTGTCTTTACCAATGTCTCCCTTCCTGGTGGTACAGAAGAGCTTTTGAAAAAAACCTTTAAGATCCCTCTATTTGGCAATCTGTCTTTGTGGGTCATCATTTTCCATCAGTTTGTAATTTTTACAACACTGGAGAAGCAGAAGACTTTGCAGAAGATTTAGAATTGTAGTCAAGTCCAAACTCTTGACACTTTAAGAGTGGTCAGACCAGTGGTGAGAAACTTCACAACACACACTTTAGAAATTCTCATTTTCTTACATTCCTCTAAACTTAATGGTTTCCTTCTAAATCTTAGTTTCTGATCTTTGTTTTCTTAGAGAATTTGCATTAGAAATTTAACTGTAAATTTGCTCTTCTACTTCTTTTGTAAACTTTCTACTTTCCTTCCTAGGAAGCAAACATTTGAAATGTAGTCATCAAGAAAGACAATCTGGGCTAGGAACATAGCTCAGTGGTTTACGTCCTGCCTGGCAAGCACAAGGACCTGAGTTTGATTCCCAGTATCACATGCTGTGCTAGACCTGAAACGGCACCCAGTATGGTACCTGTAATCACAGCCCTTCTAAGTCTGAGACAGGAGGCTCACTGGGGTCTGAACTGTGTTGTGGTACCCTATTTCAAATCAATCAATCAATCAATCAATCAATCAATCAATCTCTGGCTGGCTGGCTATCCTCCAACCCCACCCAAATGTGGTACTCTTAACTTTTAACAAAGATGGCCTACTAATACTAACTGATTTTCCACTTTAAGCATCCCTAGTTCATTTTGGTCAAAAAGCTCACCTGATCTCAGTTTCTACAGGGTTGAAATCAAATCTCTTTCATACAAAAATAGCCTTCACCCCTATAGCAATAGTACACCATTGAATAAAGTAACCTATCCAAGACAAATATTCTTTGACAAAGCTTGTCATAATTTTAAAATCTAGCTTCTTTGAATACTCAATATCACATATAATGTTTCTTAATAAATGCTTTTTCTTTTTTTAAGGTGTGTGTGTGTGTGTGTGCAGGATCTCACTATGCATCTGGGACTCATAGTGATCTTCCTGACTTCTGCCTCCTAGTGCTGGGATTATAGGCTTGCACCACCATGTCTGATTCCATTGCCGGCTCAGCGTGCCCAGGGATGGGGCCAGCACAACATGTGGTGGCAGGAATCGAACCCTGGCCCCTGCACTTACCTAAGCAAGCACTTAGTCTGCTGAGCTGTATCACTGGCCCTAATGATACGTTTTCTTCATTCTTTTTCCCAAATCACAGGATTCTTTTCCAAACAGAGATTCTCTGATTATTCCAAATTGCTCCTTTCAAAGATCAGATATTTAAGAAAAAAGGATAAAAGAGAAACAAAACTTTGTAAATAGGGAGGTGATGATGGTTGGATGAGAGGATGTTGGGGAGAAAAAAAAATCAAAATACATCATGCATGGGTATAAATGATGAATATGCTCATTAAATGCCAACAGACTTCTTTGAAAAAAAAGATCAGATATTGTGGCATGATATAGCCTTTTTTGACAAACAAAAACTTTTTGATTTCTTTTTGGTTGTTTAGCTCTTCTGGACAAACAGAACCAAGGAACATAGCATCATTATATTTCCAGCATCTGGTAAAGTGACTCAGTGGTCTGCACATCAACACCAACAACCATGACAAGAGTTTTGACAGCTGCATCCTGGTCTCATCAAAGCAGAAATTCTAAGCAGGGAGTGCAAATAGTATGTCTCAAAAGCCAAAGTGCAGATTTCCTCTTTCAGAACTGACAAAATCAGGAAGGAAGAATATCTAAATGTCATCACATCAGGAGGCTCGGAGATGATATGCTTAGCAAGTATCAAATGTAAAATCTTTTACTCTGCTTTAGTCTACATGATCCCTGGAGTTAAACCAAAGAAATCCTTCTTAGTTGTTCTCTGACTACAAAAATTAAATGCAAGCCACTGTCACTTCCATGTTCATGAACATAAGTGGTCTTTTTCCTTTTTAATCTTTACTGGGATTACGTGAAAGGCCATTTGAAGAGAATACATTTTTGAAGTCATTTTAATTAGAATACATTTCAGTGAACCCTGAGCTACTTGATTGTTAAAAGAAAATAATGAAAGTATAAAATTGCAAATAAAAGCTGTTTTAAAAAGCATCTTTCCTGTTATACAATAAGCAATTTTTAATGTTTTTATGTTTTAAAGACTACAAAATAATAAATGAAAATCACTAGAAATCATAAAAAAATTTCCTTAAACAAAGTAATAGGAATTCAACAATGGTTACTGTACTGCATGATGCTATCTTCAAATTAGTTGTTTAGGTTACCAGATATAAATCTACAAAGTTGATTAAAAAAAAAGAATAAAAACAAAAAAGCTATAAGAAAATGAAAGAAAAAAAAACAAAAATAAAAAAAAATTAACATTAACTTCTCCTTTCAAAAGACAAGCAGAAATGTGGGGGGATGGGGGTTGCCCTTAGCTCAGTTTTTTAATCTCCTGCTCATGCAAAGGCATTCAGAAGCAGTATACCGCAGTTTGATACCCAGTTCTACCTGCCTTACCAGACCTGCCCTTCAGGCAGCCTGAATCACTAAAAAAAAAAAAAAAATACAAGCAGAAATTGGCAGAAACTTTATCCAAACAATCTTGCATATATACATTTTGACATAACAGAATCTACTATGTTTCAATATTTAATTTTCCTTAGATTATGGCATATAATTTTTTCTATGAACATTATACTATGTCAGAATCCAATTCACATCTCCTAACTGGCAATACATCTAAGAATAATTATGGTTTGATCTCCAATATGCAAAAATAAATGAATGAATAAGATTAATTACTATGTGTTAAGAGAAGAACATTGTGTATTTTTTTACAGTTATAGTTATGTCCAATATTTAGTGCTGGCCCCACCCCCAGGGCATGCTGAGATGGCAAATGAGACTGGACGTGGAGGCACATTCCTGTAATCCCAGCTCTTGGGAGGCTGTAAACAGGTGGATCACTGAGTCTGATCTAGTAGTGAGACCCTGAACGCCCTGTAGAACCTTCTCTATAATACAAAAAAATTAATATAACATTTGAATCATTTTGATTATCATCATCTTAGTAGGTTATAACTTGGCTGTTAAAAAATGATTCTTATTGTCTTAGAGGAAAAAATGAATAAAGAAAAAATTGATATAGTTCTTAGCACTGAAAAAAGTATTAGGAATTTGTTAAAGCTAGTGGAGAAAATGTGAGCTGATTATTAAAAACGTAATTAATAGAAAATAAAATTCAGAAAGATTATCAAGATATCATTATTCCAAACACCAAACAATTAATTTGACTGATTTAGAATAAAATTCAAAATGATAAGCAAATATTTAATATTTGTTTAATGGAAGCATGAAACATAGCCAAGATATATGCCTATTGTAATTAGTCTACTTAAAGAAAGTAGAACTTGAGTGATATCATTAAGAGTATAAGATTTCTGATAATGTCAGAATATTATGTTTAGCTCTTAGGTTACTTTGATTCACAAAAATCTGAATAAAAGCTGTTATACAGTTAGAATAACATTTTATATTCATTATCAGTTTACAACTACTGATACTAAAGTATATTACTGATACTAATATCTTTGACACACACATTCAACTCAACCTCAGCTCCATATAACAATTTAGTATGAAATTTTACTTTCCTCTTTTTGGAATCGATATTGACAAAAAGTTATAGAAACTTTGTGAAGTAATAAAGTCATATATTTTCCTTTTTAATTAACCTTAAATCTCTAACACTATATTTCTACAATATATACAAGAAGGTTTACATCACCACATAAAGTTTTTAAAATATGAATTTCTAGATCATTCTCCTTTCTTGAATATATGGTGAAGTAACATGTAAATGGACTTCATAAGTACTGATTTTATTCTATTTTGATTAGGATAACATAGTGTGAGCTGTACTATTCTTTGTAGAACATTACTTATGGATCCACAAGCTTGTGGATACAGAAGAATGTTCTGGACACATTAAACCTATTCATGGCTGAGCCCATATAAAGGTTTTCTCATTTAATTGGTCTAGGAGGAAGATCAAGTGTACCAATTTCCAGGTGATTCTAATGTTTAGGCAAGATCCAAGCCCACATTGTCATATAAAGAAAAGAAAAAAAAACAGACTCATTAGATTAAAATTCCTGAGAATAGTGGTGCTGGGGAGTTGTCACTACTACAAAATGCTAAGAATCCTTAGAACACATATACAAAGATTTGGTCATCTCTCCGTTTAGAAAATCAAAACATGTTCTCTGTGATGTAAGTAGCAGAAATCTTACATTCTTATGAATTTTAATATATCTTATGTCACAAAAGCAGGCAGGGAGAGATCCTCTACTAAATAGTCAGCCTTTATGGTTATGGAAATCCTACCTCCTTCCTATTGGGAACCACAGTTTATAAATTGAGGCTAGAAGCTGTTCCAGGAGCCTTGGCCCTGCCTTGGGTATAGATTTGGAATGTGGAAACTCCGGCTTTCTACAGCAAAGCTGAGGCTGCAATGTGATAATATTTACTGAAGACAACAATATCATGAGCCTAATATTGTGGGGTAGCCAGGAGTGGTCATGGTCTTAATCCGCTTCTTTGATGAGGTCAAACTTTTTCATTTTACTACTACTTCCTTGATGTTCCAGAAAAAGTGCTCATCACTGGCAAAATAAAAGAGGGCTGTATGAAGCAGTCTATGTCTTTGTCCATCCTGAGGCACTGACTTCTCAGCTTCCCTAGGTACTTCTAATATTTTTATCTTTTATTTTATCCTTCGCCATACCCCTCACACCGGCACCTGGGGAGCTTCCCCAGCACTTTCCTCTATCACTTTCCATTTTCAGGATTCAAGACTGCATAGGAATTGTATTTACAATAGCACACAAAGCCTTTGGAGTACCCTGATCCTACTTTGCTACCTTCAAGTGTTTTTACTTCCCATACCCTTTGCAAGGAAGTTGACTATCCAAGAGGTATAGGAAGCAGTCTAAAAATCTCTTTTCTCTCAAAATAAAAACTTTTTATAATATTCCTGTGTTTAAAGTCTTGACAAAGGGAAAAAATATATGATTCCTTTCACCCACCTGACCTCAGCTGCATCAGTTAATAATTCATTATTTAAAAAAAAAATCCCTAAAATGCCTGCCAAAGCCGATTTCATCTCCTGTGTCAAAGAATTAGGCTACAAATCAAGGAATCAGCAGCTATTTATATCGACCTTAGAATACAAGAAATTAAGAAGTGCTTCCTTCATTTTGTGGAATAGGAAATTTGTGAGGACTGACCTTTAACTATAAGCTAAGTAAATGTCATACTTTTAGACTATTAAAAAGGGAACTCCTCTATAGATATAGAAAGTCTTTTTATCTTGTTTTTGTTTTTTTTATGAAAGTCTTTTTAAATCTCACTCAATGTCTACAAATATTACAAGGAATGATACATTAAACAAATGTAAAAAGAAGAGCTGTGGGAATAGAAAATAGTAATTCATAGAACATCATGTCCGATTGTTCAGTCCATGAATTCAGTCAACAAATACACATTGAAATGACAACTATATTCTTATCAAAGTGATTTTTATCAAACAAAAAAATGCCCTATAGCTCATGTACATGACAACAATAAAGCACCAAGTTTTATTTCACTATACTTAGAAAAAAATAAGATTGATATGAATGCTGAATATAACTGCAAAAACTATTTGAAGTTTTTCAAACTGAAGAAAAATCATATAAATTTTAATTATTTACTTTAGTAAATGGAAGGGTTTAATATGGCTTAAGAAAAATGTTATTGTTAAGGTTTTGTTGAAACTTTTATCTACCTTATTTATTTACTTGTTTTATATGCCCTTTGGAGACTTGCTGCATTGTCCAGGCCGCCCTTGAAATGATTATGTCACCTGGGCTGGAGAAAAATTTGAGATTCGCCTACCTCAGCCTTCTGGGTGTGGTAGCAACACATGCACTATTATCATGCCTGGCATTTACCATTTTTATTTTTCTCTTTGAATCTGATATTTAAATTCTTGCCAGCAGGAGGAAAGAAGTACTGATGCTTTTTTTTTTTTAATTTTATTTATTTATTTATTTGAGAGAGAGAGAGAGAGAGAGAGAGAGAGAGAGAGAGAGAGA
>NW_004524700.1:9363227-9376168 GCF_000260255.1 Octodon degus | reverse complement strand
AGAGGCCAGCTCAGCCCACCAGGGGGCAGGGCTGGCTGGCATGTGGTGCTGGGGGATTGAACCGCGGTCCCTGATGCTTTTGCTAAGCTTGTTCCAAGTAGGTGCTTTAGACCACTGAGCCATCTCTCCAGCCCCAGTACTGATGCTTTGATCATCTATATCACCACAGAGATTTGGGCAGAGCTTGGGATGAAATGGTTCTGAAAAGCAGGCAATTTAATGAATAAATGTAAACTTAACTAAAAGCTTCACCCTTATGAAAACATTTTACAGCGGGGTGTCTCAACTAACATATCTCTTATCAGCTAAATTCATCCCTGTGAGCTATAAATCAGTTTTTTTCACTTTAAGCCAGTCAAAGAACAGTGGATATTTACATTTTCAAAGAAAAACAAAATGTTTTAATGTAAATCAAAATGATAGAGGTGTAATGAAAGTTTCAGGCCTTTATTAAAGGGGAAAACCTTTATTTTTACCTCCAATGTTCTCAGGTCAACATTATGTACAAAATTTTAATTATTTATTTTTCAAAATATTTCATTTACTCATTCATTTAATTGGTAGATTTTCTATATTTTGAAATGTGTACACACCTTGAAAGAACTAAGTGAAGTTGGATAGCATAAACATTATCTCACATATTTATGTTTTATGGTGACAGCTTCTTTTTTAATTATTTTAACCTCCCTCTTTTTCCCTGAGCACTTCCTAAATATGTGTTTGCATTTTATATTATTAATTCAAATTTTATTACTTATTTTTTCTGTGCCAAGATTTTGATTCTAACACAGATGTAGCAATCAATCTTCCACAAAAAATAGGTTGTTCAAATAGAAATATATTTCATATCAATTGAGAAAACTTGTATTGTTGTGCATAAATTTCCACATTTATTCATCCAGAAAGATAAATTTACAATTTACAAACTGAAGGAGCTGGATTTAATGTGTGTCAAGTTTTTTCAACTCTATAGTAAACACTGCTTTTAATAGAAACACATTTTTAAAAAATTCATATTCACTTTATTACTTGTTTTTATGATTTGTAAGCTTTTATTTGTACCCATTTTGTAATTGTGAGGGTTTTTTTTTTAAATTTAGGAAAGGATACAGATAAATGGCAGAAATATATACAACATTTATAAAATTATAACATTATTTCAGGCCTGGAGCTTTATGTCCAAGAGAAAGTACAGCACTTGAAAATCAGCACAAAAAAAATCAACACAGCATGGAAGAGCTGTTTGTTAAAAGGCTATTTGGAGCAATCTGATAGGCACTGGGCTTAATAGGTTGAGATGTTGTAATACTGGGATTAGAATGGTTTATTGGAATGGCTAAAGCCAAAGTTGATAATTTTAAATAATAGATAATCCTTACCTCTCAACACTGCTGGACTGTGAGGAAGTGATAAAAGGAAAATGTATGTCTTAGATATTGGCAAAATAAAATGGACATTCCAGAAAGAGGTCAAATAGCCAGGCAGATGCCAAATGCAGCCATCAAAAGCCAGGATAAAAGGCTGTAAGACTCTGGGAATGACTTTACAAGGGGAAACTTGAAAAAAATCAAAATGACTTGAGGAAACTGTAATGAGTCAACTCACATTTTAGATTATAAATATAAATCTTGTGCTTTCTGTTGTAATTGTATACTCACCACTGTTCTAAGTTGTTTAGTAACTAGTGGCTGTTTCTTGCTCTTTGCTAAGATAAAATTCCTGTAACCCTCACTAATTCCTGTTACCAGAGTTAGCTTACAGAGATGACTTCAAAAGGAAATTAAATAGGCTTTAACTTCTTGTAACCTCGGGCTATGCAAGGCTGCCTGCAGGTACTCAGGTGCAAATTAACCAGAAACTGAAACAAAAGCCCCAGGAAATGTAGTTTGAGTAGTGGTCACAATCATTCTAAAAGCATTATTTTGTGTCAGACAATGAATTTGCTTATCAAACTCAACGTGGTTCCAGGGTTTAAAACTCCTTCCTGCTTCCTGGGCTGCCGCCTTTCAGTCCTCTCCTGCGTGAAAGCAGACTGACGGGCCTTGAGCTCAGTAATAAATGGCTTTCCAAATTCCAATCTGGTTGATCTGGTTCCTATTCTGAGTGATCCATAACAGAAACAAAATGGCAGAGATGGAAAAGCTGTATGCAGCTGAAATTTTGAGTCTGGCTGACCAGAAAGTAGATTACATTTATCGAGAAGTTATATGGAAGAGCTATTTTAACATAACTCACTGTAATAACTGATAATTAAATCACATACTTTTCTGCTATTTATGTATGTGTTACAAGGTCTCATTATACAGCTCCATCTCTTAGTGATACTCCTGTTTTCAGCCTCCACAGCACTGAGATTATGGGTGTGCACCACCATGCCCAGACTTCATCAACATGGGGGTGGGGCCAGCATGGCATTTGCACTTGCCAAAGCAAGCTCTTAATCTGCTGAGTTATCTTGCCAGCTCAAAATCACATATTTTTTTAATGAGCAGAATATATTTATTGAGAGAAAGAAAGCTCCTGTCCAAGAGAGGGACAGGAGGGGGCCCCCCGAGCGCTTAGTTCCCTGGGAAGCTGTCTCTTCCAAGGACTTTTATAGTGTAAAACCATGTGAGGCTAAGGTAGAGAGAATGGGAACTCGCTTAGGTGGGCAGGAGGTTGGACAAAACTATGGTCAACCAATGGGATTACATATGGGACAGGGTCTTTTCCTGTTGGGGGTTGAAATGCGGGATAGGGTCTCTTTCTGATGGGGGTTGGGCTAGTGACTCACTTGGGTCTTTCCAGGTGATTGATACCTATTTAGAATATCAATCCCAGGTGCTACTCGTTTAGCATTTGTTTGGCCTTTAGGTCTTTAGTTCTGGTTCACAGCAGGAGCATCTGCCCCTTCCACAGTTGTAAGGCATCTCATCTTCTGTGTTGTATCCTTTCAGGGCCTGGTCCTGTCTGACTGCCTATAATATTTTTATCTAACTCGGCTGCCTGCAATATTCACATAAATTTTTAAAATAAACTTCAGTGCTATTTTATTTTATTTTCATGTATTTAGTACAGGGTCTACAGAGTCTCACTACACAGATTGGACTTATAGTGATCGTCCGGTGTTCAGCCTTCCAAGCACTAGAATTACAGGTGAGTGCCACCATGCCCAGTCTCAGTTGCAATCTCAGCATGCCCTGGGAGTGGGGCCAGCACAGCACTCCAGTGATTGAACTCCAGTCCCTCTGTCTGCCTAAGCAGGTGCTTTATAATCTTTTGAGCTATCTGACAGGCCCTTGTGCTATTTTAAATGTTAAGTAAAATAGTCATTGATACAACTTTGAGAATTTAAACTTCATTGCTATTTTCAATATTAAATAAAATAGTCATTGATACAACTGTGAAAATTTAAAAAGCAGTTAAAGTACTCTATTTATACCACAAATGTTGTTTGGAATAGTGGAAATAATAGCAGAAAATAATTTCATCTATTTTTTTGGCAATATGCACTGGCTTCCACTTACACCATAAGTCTTTATGATTATAGGACTTTAGTTCTCAGTTCTTCAGAAAGGGACCTCACAAAAATACATATTCAAATATGGGAAGCAAAGAAATAATTGATGCTTTGTCAGAACTCTTAAAATATCATTATTGGGCTGGGGAGATGGCTCAGTGGAATAAGCGCTTCACTGGCAAGCGCAAGGGCCTGAGTTCAATCCCCGGTACAACATTATCATTTTTTAACCATATGAGACATTTTTAAACAAATCTTGATAATTTAAACTATTATTTTAACACACATGTTTAGACAAAGTATAGTACAGGTGTCTAGTGGTTTTAAACTTTCATTAGTTTGACAAGTTGTACTTTAGATGAACTTACTCCTGTATGATTATTATATACTACCCTTACAATTAAAACTAATATATTTTTGTCAAATAGTTGAATAAACTTTTTTTCTTGTAGTCACCTTGAAATCCTATCATGTTAATTTTCTGACTTATTAATAAAGGAAATATAAGAAACCAAAAGTGAGACTTCTCCAAGGTTCTAAAAAAAATTAGGCTTACTTGGTAGAATATCTTAAGTAAACTAAATACTTTATAAATGAGATGAATAAAATATCATTAGCATCAATGTAGGCAAATATAATCTACCACTTTAATAAGTAAAAAAAAAACTATTTGGTAAGAAGTATCACAACTTAATAACAATGATTTCCATTCAATTATGGTGTTAGTAAAGTACTTTCCCATTCATTAAATAATCAGGGCCTTTAATCATGTTGGCAAGTCATACTCTTCAAAGGAGAAATGCATGCATTTATCTACAAAATCCTCAAATTTATCTTTTTTTATAGCTGAATAATACTCTGTTGTTGAAAAACACCTCAATACTTTATCCATTCCTCTGCTGATGGGCTTTGGGTTGTTTCCAAGGTTTAGCTATGACATATTGCACAACTGTGAGCATGGATGCATATGTATCACTCTGATATAATGATTTCAATTCCTTTGAAAAAATACCTAGGAGGGGAATAGGTGGCTTGAATGGGACCTCCAGTCCTATCTTTTTGAGGAATCTCCATACCAATTTCCATAATGGTGCAACTAGAGTCTGTGTTGGTAAGTGAAACACATCAGACCCACATGTGCAAACATTGTATCATCTTACTAGTGTGAAAACCTGAAAGAGTAAATAAAACCTGAAAGGTACAATAGATAGTGTGAAAGGGAAAGATTCTGTCCAGTATAAAAGAACCAGGATGAAGAAAAGGACAAAACAAAGAAGGGCAAAAATATACATTTATGTATATACGCAGGGTAGTTTGAATAACTGTACTGCGGATTTCTGCTGGTCTTTTGAAAGGAACAGATAATTTTTTTTGTTTTGTTTTTAATTTCTTATAACTTTTTTGCTGTGTTTTTTAAACCAGTTTTGCAAATTTATATCTTGTAACCTAAAACAGCTAATTTCAAAATAACATCATGCAATGCAGCAAACATTGTTGAACTCTTATTACATCATTTAATGTAACTTTAAACCACTTCTAGTGGGGTTTTTTTGTTTGTTTGTTTTTGAGTAATACAAAGAAAAATGTAAGGGGCCTGCTGGGAGATTGTAATGGTTGATAAACTGTGTCAACTTGAGAAATTTGGAAACTTAAGTAATTTAGCAGTTCTACATGCTAGGGAGAAGGTGTGCCCTAGGGCAGCTGCTTAAAGTTGTAATGGTCTATGTGTCAACTTAAGAAGTTTGTAAGTTTAACTAAATGACTCAGCAGGGGGGTAGAGCCCCCAATCTGTAAACATTCTGAGCCTTCTGGATTTTTCTTCTTTCAGACTGATTGTTTTCACAGTAATTCCCTGTCTTAGAGATTAATATTATATAAATAGGTCATAATTTATAGCACTGATGAAGTATACTTTTATAGTAGGACAATATAGTTCTTTTGAATATTCTGGAGAGATCAGTATGTATCTATAAATTAAGCTTACATATTTCTTGAGGAAAAATTATTTGTTTACAAATCTAATATATTTTTTGGTGTGGTACCAGTGTTCAAACTCAGGACCTTGTGTTTGCCATGTCAGTGCTTATGCCCCTGAGCTATCTCTCCAGCCCAAACCAAATTTATTGAACAGGTTATTTAGAATTTTGATAAGATAATTTGTTACATAATTTTGAAATGGTTAAAGTAAATTCAGATTGGTTAGTATCATCAGACAGAATTCAAATTTGTATACAGTTAAAAGCTGTAGTAAGGTTAACATCACATAAAGTCAATTTCCCCTACTATACTTCTAGCACAGTTTTTCTCTCCAACATGGTTTTAAATAAAATAGCATTCTAAATTAGGGTGAGATTAAAGGAATATCAGGTAATAAGAAAGGCTATTTAAATAGAGAATACACACAGGCATGCACAAAAACACACAGAGACACACACACAATTACCTTTCAGAAATGTTAGGAATGACTTAATCTCACTGATATGCATATCTTCTTACTTTTCTGGGTGTATATGGGGTACAAAGTCACATTTGTTAGATTTTTGTGACTACAAAAAACAACCTAAAGGAAGACATAATTACTTTAGCTGAAAGCTTCAGAGATTTCAGGTCACTGTTGACCAGTCCTACAGTTGGAACCATGATGTGTGGCAGAACATCCCTGAGGGAGGTACAGTGGAGCATGGCTGCTTACCCTATAGCCAGAATGCAGGAAAGGTGTGAAGAGACAGAAGGAGGTGGAAAACTAAATGCACTATGATACCCAAAGTCACACCTCCATGTTCTGCTTTCTCCAATCAGGCCTCACTCCCTATTTCTATCACCTCCCAATAATGCCACCAAATATTGAATACATCAAGGGAGAGGGATTAGGACACTGCAGAAATTAAACCCTACATGATCCAACAACTTTCAAAAAGTCCATTGTATGAACACAAAATTTTGAGGGTAACATTTGTAAATCTAAACTGTAATATTGTGTCACTATTTGTCACCGACGCATCATGCAGGACTAGTGGGAAGTTTCTTCAGCCACCTGTTCCTTTGTTTGCATGACTCTAGCAGAAGAAACAGGATCTGTACAGTCAATACTACTTGTAGCATGGAAGAGCAACCTGAGAACCACCTTCTTTACTGAATCTTCAGACCCAGGATGATCTTTGGTTAGTAAGAAACAATCAGAGAACTTTTGATATATGTGGGTTTTTACTGCAGCACGGGACATATATTATGTTAAGACTGAAATACTTTATATTCTTAGTGTATTTTTTCCAACAACTTTCTCACACAAGTTGCAGAAAATAGTGATTTTCAGTTTTACAGGTAACCTTTACAGAATGCAGGGTCTCAATACCTTAGTCTGTTTTAAAGTTGATGCAGAATGTCGGTTGTGGAGGAAAATTGCCTGCCTTGGCATCTCAGACTGGCCATTAAATGTGTTCTTAGACCTTGGGAACCCAGTTCTAATGACATAGTGTTCTCATATATAAAATATAGATAATAAACTTGTAAACAATATTAGGATGTTATGAAAGAAAATGTATAATGAAGGATGGTGGTGTATGCTTCTAATTCCAGCACTTAAGAGGTTGAACTGTCAATTCGAGACCAGCAAGGAGAATACAAAAGTGAGCTGAAGGTCAGTCCAAACTGCATAGTATCTCAAAAAAGGGAAGGAAATGATGTTTTAAGGGTAAAAATGTGTTCAAGACACTTAGAGAAAGGATAAGGTACCCTGGTAAGTTATCAAGAGCTATCATATGTCTTGCCACCAGAAGCCAAAACTAGGTAGGAACATATTACTCTTTTATTTAGTTTGTCCAAAATCACTTTGATAGGGACCAAACATGCCTATTGGAAGAAAGATAGCCTCTTTAACAAATGGGGCTGGAAAAGGTGGCTCTCTACATGCCAAAAACTAAAACTTGACCCAGGTCTATCACCATGCACTAAGTTAAGTCAAAGTGGATTAAAGATCTAAACATTAAAACAGAAAAACTAAATCTCCTTGAAGAGAAAGTAGGAAGAACTCTTGAAGATATAGGGATAGGCAACGAGCTCATGAATGAAAATCAAATTGCACGGGTAATACTTGAAAGAATTAACAACTGGGACCTACTCTTATTGAGGAGTTTTTGCATGTCAAAAGAAATTGCCAACAGGGGCCAGAGAGATGGCTCAGTAGGATAAGCGCTTGACTGGCAAACGCAAGGATCTGAGTTCAATCCCCAGTTCCGCCAAAGGAAAAAAAAAAAAAAAAAAAGAAAAGAAATTGCCAGCAAAGTGAAAAGAAAAACCACAAATTTGGAAAAAATCTTAACTAATAAGGACTCAGACAAAGGTCTGCTTTCTAGAATTTATGAACTAAAAAACATTAGGGCCCCAAAATTTAAAGACCTAATCCAGAAATGGGCATCTGAGATGAACACAGACTTCTCAGAGGATGAAACTAGAGAAGCGAATAAATATATGAAAAAATGTTCCACATAACTAGCCATCCATGAAATGCAGATTAAAGCAACACTGAGGTATTATCTCACCCCAGAAAGAATGGTTATCATAACTAAATCAACCAACAACCAATGTTCGAGAGACTGTGGGGAAAAGGGAACCCTTTTCCACTATTGGTGGGAATATAGACTGGTGCAACCACTATGGAAATCAGTGTGGAGACTCCTTAAAAAATTAGGACTAGAAATGCCATTCAAACCAGCCATCCCCCTAACTGGAAATTTTCCCAGAATAAATGAAAATGTCATATCATAGGGATACATGTATGCCTATGTTTATAGCAGCACAATTTGTGATAGCCAAATCTTGAAAACAACCAAGATGCCTGTCACCTGAGGAATGGATGAAAAAGATGTGGTACCTTCACACAATGGAGTATTACTCAGTTATAAATAATGACAAACTTAAAGCCTTTATATTTAAGTGGATGCCACATGAAGATATATTCATAAGTGAAATAAACCAGGCCACATGTGTAAATATAGTATAGTCTCCCTAGTATAAGAACTCAAAAGAAGAAATAGAAAGGTATAACACAACTTAAAGGTAAGTGAGAACTTGAGGATTAAGGCTACGAAGACAGGGCAAGGAGAAAAGCTAGGAAACACGACATTGGCAAAGGCATACATTTATATGAACAAGATGGGTAGGGCAACAATCCTGATAATCTTTAGCAGATTTTTGAAACGAGCAGTTAATTGGTAGGATTTTCAACCTGACTAACTATGTATGTTAACACTTATGAACTAAGCAACTACATTGAAGATAGCACTGTGGTCATGCTTGGAATGCCTGTCATTCTGGTCTTCAAAATATGTACCGCTTGTCATGACATAACAATTTCTGCCAATCTGTCTCGCAAGTGTTTGTTTAAAAAAAAGGAGTAATAAATGAGAACAAGAGACAAGAAAATGTTACAGCACTGTCGTACTACAAGGCTGTGTATGGTTAGATTTCTAAATTTCTGTGTAAAAATATATAACTGTTTATTACTATTTTTAAAATAAATTTTTTCATGTTTAAAATTTTTTTTCATATTCTAAATTGTTTTGGGGTTTAACATATCAATACTTGATGGAAAGTACCTGTTCTATATTATGCCTAAGATGTTTGATATTCAGACAGATAGTGAGGTTAAGCTTAATTGCCTGTGTTGTAGGTTAATAATAATAACCTTTTCTTCTGGAGGGTTAACAACGTAAGTTCACAGACTAAAAGAGAAAAAGAAGGGCTGCAAGGACACCCAACATTTTGGCTCTAGATTTCCACAATCAGTGAGGACTCACAAAATAGGAGATCCTATACTGTAACATCATGTAACTTAGTTGTGTCCCTAATTTTCTGATCAAGGAGATTATGGTACCACAGAAGAAAGTGATCAAAGAAGCAGAATGTGCCTAAGGAGAGTCACATGGAGAGAAAATATTCTCTCAGGCTTTCACAGAGAGCAAATGGGTCAAGCAATGGGCGTGACTCATCTGCACGGCTGACACTGAAAAAGGATCTACAAACTGTGATTCAGGGTTTCAGGATAAATCCTGAGGGATCTGACTGACTTTATTAGATATAAAAGTTACATTTCCTGTTCTATAGGTATTGCTTTATGTTGTTCTTAACCATCCAGTAGAAAAGTATAAAAACGAAGTATAAAAAGTAAAGCCATATGAATATGCTGATCTTTAAAAGGCTCTAGTCAACAACTTCTAATATTGCCAGTCTTACAGAAAACCCCCTACTATTATGGACTGCTGGGCTATATTGGAATATTTTTCTGAATTCTCACACCTACAATTTTTAAATGACAGCATAATGCTCTTCTCTGACAAAACTAACCAAAAAAGGGGGATACAAATGAATGACTATTTTGTATCTGTATACTCAAAATAGTTAAGCTAGGGGCCAGGGAGATAGCTCAGTAGAATAAGCGCTTGCCTGGCAAGTGCAGGGTCCTGAGTTCAATCCCTGGTACCGCAGGGGAAAAAAATAGTTAATCTAGATATACAACTGCATTCTCTTAATTCAACAAATAGAGAGATTTGTTCTAATATTGTTTGTGAACTGGACATCACTTCTGCATCCTTTACATTGAATAACCACTTAGACAACAATATGCAATGCATTAATTATTGAGATTGTGGTGGTGATCGGTTTTGAAACTGTCTCATTGCTATTTGTTTCTCAATGAAGTTATTTACAAAAAAATGTCTTTGCTGCTTAAGATAATTTACACTAATATCAAGTTGTAGAAAATCATTTTTATGGTCTAAGAAAAAGGATAGAAATACTTTGGTTAGACAGAGTTCTCAGGCACTGATATTTTACTGAATTCATTTCTGTTTTAGTTCTAGAGGTCAGTGTTGAATAACTGAAATTCATAAATAAAACTGAATGGTAGTGACACATTTTGGGCCATGAATTTGAATACTATGAATCAGAATTTCTTGTAAAAAGACCCCAAAAATAGTGTTGGAATTTGGAGTTTTGAAAAAATGGAAAAAAGAAGTGGTTGATGTATTACATAAAAGAGGCTTGCATTATTTAGCAGCTCATTATTCAGGTGGTAGCCAAATTGCCTAAAATTCCTCTCAAATTCTGCAAAGATCAAACATTAAAAATGTCAAAACAACATTAAGTAACCCCATTCAAACATCAATACAGCTGCTCAGAACAAAGGAAAAGGTTTTCAGATTTCAGCAATAGGAAGAACAGAATTAATGGTAATGTGTTGAGATAGGAAAGCAGGGGAGTTGTACAACCACAAAAACAACCACCCTCACATATGAGGGAATCAATGGTGGAATTGAGGTCCTGGATTCCTTCATGTATAAACCAACATCATAACACTTACTTTGTAGGTTAGTATTAAAGTTTCAGAGAGAAGTTAATGTAGTAGTCTATTTTCATTTACTCTTGAAGGCATAAATGAGAAGCAACATTCCTTTCTTATTTTTTCCTGGTCTTTTTATAATTATATACTCCATGTGGATTGAAATACATTTCAATTTCATCAACTGATACACAAAATATAAACTTTATATATTAATGAGGTATCATAAAATGTTTGATGTATTGCATCATGTTTAAATAAGATTAAACATTTTTAGCTCCTCAAATATTTATCATTTCTTTGTGGATAAAATTTCAAAAAAATTTTTTTTACGTTTCTGAAAGGTATAATGCATGCATGTTAATGTTATAGTCAATAAAATGTTGTAAAAGTAGTATATCAGAGCTTTACTGGATTGTAAAATGGGAGCTACTTGCAAATCTTTATGTTCCACCTTAGCTCCTCTTGCAAAAGATGAGAATGCTAAATCCAAGTTTTTCAAGTGAAATTACTGCTCCACCAAGATGTAGCTGTTTTAAGTTCAACACTACTGTATGCTCTAACTATAGCATCATGTCTACCATTAATTCAGAACTGTAGAGCTTGAATGATTCTAAAACTTGAAATATTTACTCTACAATCTTAATTACTATGTCACCTCTATATATTGACCCAGAAAATATAATGTAATCTTCATTATAAATTCTAGTAATTGTCAGGCATCATACATTCTAATTATGCAAGATAGCTTTTAAAATAATTTTATTTTTCATAAATCATTCTCTCATTTAGAAAATATAAATTATTTTATCAAAATATATTTCAATGTAATATTGTGATGTGATTTTGAGTATATATTAGGGGAAAACATGCTACCAGCACAGAATTGGGAAAAGAAAACAGATCCTGAATAAATCTTAGTATTACATTCTTTCTATAGCCCCCCAAATCAGTCAACAGAGATTCAAGACTTGATTATAGTATCCCCTGGGCAATTATATGTAGATCTACTTGGATTTTTCTTCATGGGAGACCAAAGAAGAGCTATAGTTTCTTTTTCAGAATCTATAGATAAAAGGTCTTGCATAGTTCTGGAGATGAAACAGCTGCTGCTCTATGGTGATGCTAAAACACAACTACTGCTTTGTCCAAAAGAAACTCTGTAATACTTTGCCTTATAATTTTATCCATGAAATAATGAAACAGTTATAATTCAAATGCAAGACTTTTTTTAGATTAAACTATTAACAGGTCTGAGGGGTTATGAATGTAATCACAAATTGGAAGAGTGGGGAATTTCTCCTCCAGAACATAATATCAAACTGGAAGAGTGGAGAATTTCTCTTTCTCCATGCCTTTGTATTTCATGTGAGGGTCTCCGGATAACTAGCTTAGGCAAGACACAAAATATTCCTTTTATAACTTTTTGGAAGTTGGAAAATGTTATTTTTTAACTTATTTTTCTATCAGTAGACATACAGTAACACCCCCAAATTGAAAAGAAAAAAAAATTGTATAAACTAATAAGACAAAAAACTTCTCATTCTAATTTAGAGTGCCCAGTCTGTTGAAAGATGTTTTAATGTTAACCTACAGACATACCATCATAAGGAACATTTTGTTATTTCATATTTTGTGGGAATGCCACCTTCAAAGGAGTATGGCTACAAAGCCTGTAGTGCAGACTGTACATAAATAAAATTCTTAAATATATGTCACAGAAAAAAAGCAGGTGAATTTAAGAATTTGAGGATAGCATTTGTTTAAAATCATTAGGAAAAAGAAAGATGTATCATTTTTTATGGTGATTTAATGGACTATATGCAAGGATTGAAGTTTAAAATTTAATCTTGAAAAATGTTTATTGATTACAAAATCTGTACTGCCATTTATGATTCTTTAATTATTGTAAGTTTCAGGAAAATATTTTGAGGCTCAATGTTAATTTTCCAGTTAGTACAAGTTTATTCATATTGAAAAACAGCTGTTTCACTGTGTAGCATCTGCCTGTAATTCCCATGGCTTGGGAGTTTGAGACAAGATGATCACAAGTTGGATGCCATATGAAGCAACTTAGCAAGATACTATCTCATAAGTTAAAATAAT
>NW_004524700.1:9350247-9362522 GCF_000260255.1 Octodon degus | reverse complement strand
GAAGAAGAAGAAGAAGAAGAAGAAGAAGAAGAAGAAGAAGAAGAAGAAGAAGAAGAAGAAGAAGAAGAAGAAGAGATTTGAACCTCTGAATGTTTTTCTAGATATCTGGCTCAATGTCACTTTTCAACCAGCTTGAATGATTCAATTTGCTTAATGCATTATATTTCAAGGAAGTTTTTGGTCTGTGGTTGACTTATGATTATAAGATAGCCTTACTTAGAGATCCAGCTGAATTTCTAGGCATCCACATGAGGCAAGGTCTTCAATAACATGCTAAGTTTTAGGTCACAGTAACATATTTATCAAGGAAGACAGGCTAAAGGAAGAAAATTGTGTCTACAACTGCTTATAATCTTGATATCTGATACATGTTTGAAGGGAGTAATTATTTAAGTAGAGAAAGATGATGCCCGGGTTTATCTATATCAAGAACATAGGCAGTAAAATGTTAACACATTATTTTGATATTCAGTTGGCCAATCATCTATTGTTTTTGACTAATCTGATCATGCTTTTAAAAATGAATCCTTGGGCCTGGGAGATGGTTCAGTAGAACAAGCGCTTCCTTGGCAAGAGTAAGGGTCTGAGTTCAATCCCCGGTTCCACCAAAAAATAAAAATAAAAATGAATCCTACTTCACTTTTATGTCATGATCAAAAAATAAATATCATATTTTAACAGAAATTGTTTTAAAAACAATGTTACAAATTATGTCCAGCCCCAAGTCAACAACAAAGTCATTGAAGACTGCCTTTCTTTGGGAGCCATAATTAGTTTTGAAATCAAGAGTCAAAATTTTCAGAAAGTTCACTGCATTCTCCAATTTACACAATAAACTAATTTTCTTTCAGGTGATTCCCTCTACACTTACCACTTTGGATCACATTTTTGAGATACCTTTCCTTACTACCACTGTAGGGAGAGAAATCTATTTCTGGTCTCAGGACAAAATATCTCATTAATCCAAACCCCAGATTAACCCCCAATAAATAAATTTCCTTAGCTGGCAAATGAGGACAAAGAGAAAGATAGTTGGTGACACAATAAAATGATTCCCACTCTCTCTTCTTTGGAATAAAAAAGAACCACAATCCTTTAACTTCTGAAGCAAACAAGCTCAAGGCTTATGCAGTACGCATCCTGTTACCAGAAACATGTATAATTTACTTTTTTAATTCTCCTGTGAATATGAGTTCTCTGATGGAGTCCGAATTTGCTGACACAGGAGGCTTCAGTGTTCTGGTGTATAGTGTGTCCTGGATGAACGGTGAGGGCAGGAGAATCCCAGCACTTGACGACATACAGGTGGTCCTTCCAAGAGTATCATGGAGGTATATAATATACAGGTACAGAAAGGTGTATTTATGACATACAGTGTGCTTTATAATTTAGAAAATTCTGACATACACTTACTGTGATCTTCTCATAACAGTCAAACTTACTACCCGTTTCAATTAATATTGTGATGAGTCCTTCATTTAAATTCTGAAGAACATTTGTTCTTGCCATTGTTTACTATTATTTATTGACATAATGCTTCCACAACCAAAATATTTATTACATATATAGCTGAACATATAATTGTATAGTATAGAAAATAAACTTTCTGATATCATTTTCAAATGCAAAACTAGGGACAAACATCTTTAGAAAAGAATAATAAAATAGTCCTTCATTCTTAAAATTTCTTATTGAAAAGCACTGGATCAAAGTTAAGAATATGAAATGTTATTGATGCATAGATGAATTAGGCATGAATAAATGAATCATCCTGGGTAGTTCAATAAATTTAAATATTTAAAAATTGGAAGGTCATATATTGTCATAGTGCAATTGCATAAACAATGAATTCATACTGTTTCATTACTTTGCAGTTTTGACCATTTAACTTTTAAAGCTTTGTAAACGCAGGATAAAGCAATGCGCTGCATACTTACCAGGTTTTTTTTTTTTTTTTTTTGTGTGTGTGTGTGTGTGTGTGTGTGTGTGTGTGTGTGTTTTGCCACTTTCTTGAATGCAGGACTAATACATTTGAGCTTTTTATTGCTTGAGTAGAAAGTGCTCATTACTTATTTAATGCTTATGATATAGAAATTTTTTAAAAATCAAGAAGCTTTTAAAATGGCATACATCACACTGTTGTAGTGGTTGACTTCCTCAGAATGGTCTTCTGTGGTTTTGGTGCAGTGGGAGGAGGCACAGTTGCAGGTCTGAGAGGGGGGAAGCTGTGACTGTGGCTTACTCCCAGACCCCCGTTTTCCAGAGGGAAAGGAGGGAGATGGGGAGGAGGAGGGAGAGGTGGCCCTTGGTGCGGAGTCTTTCCTGGTGGGTGCACAGGCTCACTGTGCCGGTGGACCTCCCTATTTTTTAGGTTGTACCGGTTATCACAGTCAGGGCAGTAGCCATGGTATTGTACTTTCTCACTAAACCGTACCCGTTCTCGAGGCCCTCCCTGCGGGCATCTGTCTTTTTCAGGTCTATGCATCAGAGGCTGCCCGGGAGCCTTGTCCGAGTTAACACTGGGTATGCAGCAGATATCTCCATTGGGGATCTTATTGGGTCCACTAGGCAGACCTCCACTGCGCAGCAGAGTGCCATTGGTCTTCACCCTCTGAGTGTCGTCCCCCTTCACTGGAGTCAGCCGGGGAGGAGGTGGTGGGGGGTTCGGCTTTCTCAGAACCGTGAGGACAGCCGAGGGTTGTGTAGGGCCTCTGAGGAGCTGCGTGGGGGCCTGCACCTTGATCTTCTCTATGCTGGAGGCTGTGCCACTGGAGCTGCTGTTCAACGTGTCCGTCTTGGAGCTGTCAGTCATCTCATCCTCCAGCTGTAGGTCAGAAGTCAGGGTATCAATCTGGTCAACCACCTGATGGGAAGCACAAGGTAACTGTGTTGAAGAAGGAAACAAAGCAACCAGACCCAAAATAAAGTTATGTGCTCTTGTTTTGTTTTTCTGTCTGATTCCAATCTGTCCTGAACCCTTAACTGATACTGAATTAAGCATTCCATTGCTGCTATGGTTTCCAATCTTATAAGATAGCTACTGTCAAAGTGTCAAGAGTCTGAAAACATAATTTTACATTCCTAAAATACATGTGCTATGTATGTGCATTCTAGTTCTGGCTCAGCTATATCCACTAAGGATATAATCCTGGTACAAAGATAGAACTGATTTCTAAAAATGAAAAAAAAAATAGGACTTATGCTCAGTATGCAGAAAGTTATATGAGAACATTTCTGCTAAGCTGGAAATGAGAATTATAAATCAGCAAACTTATAATGTTGGTGACAGCCCTTGGTAGCCAGTGTGAGTCAGCTCTGGCATGTGTATCTGTCTCACTCTTAAAAAGTCTCCATCTTCAACTCTAATAAGTTGACATTTTTATTTCTGATGTTAAATCTCTTTGGTCTTGTTTAACACCTTCATAACTCCCAGTCTGCTTCCTGCTACAGGGTATTTGCACATAGTAAGATCTCTTCCTGAAATGTTCCGCCTATTCGTTTTGTCAAGTAAACCCCTACAAATCTTTAGCATTTAAATTAGTTATTCAGGAAGTAAGTTTTCTCAGTCCTCCTACAGTTGTAGTTTATGTTAATGTGTTAATTATTTTCAAGGAATCATATCTTTCATTCACATATGTTATGGCTTGTGTTTAGTTGTCCCCCCAATGCCTGGTGCAGTCATGGGGCAGGGACTTGTAGAGTTTCAGATTAATTCATGATTAAGGCTGGGATTATGGATCTTAGTACTGCTGAGATTACTACACAAAGCCTGGGGCATAAAGCTTGAATGCAATTTAGGAGAGAGAGGCTTGCTCTGTTGCCATTGTTGCTGTTACTCCTCCTATTTGCTCTTGCTGTTTTGTTGCCTTCAGCTGCCATGAGCTGCTGCTCTCTAACATGTGTAAGTCTGCCTTGGAGCCAGCTAAAACCTCCACTAACTGTGAGCTAAACAAACCTTTCATTCCTTCATTTTGGCTGCCGGATATTTGTCCCAGCAATGAAAGAAAGTAACTGGGACAACATAATTTTAAATTATATTTCGTGAAGTATTCTCAATATTAAAATAATGCTTCCTAGCAATGTGTGTTGGTACACACCTTAGCACTGGAGGCTGAGGCAGGAGGATCACAAATTCAAGCCTAGCCAGGGCAATTTAGTCAATATGGGAGACCTTGTCTCAAAATAAAAATTTAAAAAGGGTGAGAATGTAGCTCAGGTGAAAACTGAGGGTTTTTTTTTAATATTAATTTTATTGAGAAAGAAGTAGCAAAGAGACAATTTCAAAACAGGTAAGTAAGACAGTTACAATAATTAATACATTGCATATTTTTGTCTTCAAAGTAGTTATTCATAGTACTAGATGCAGACATAATATCTTGTCTAAAAACTATTAGTTCAAAACTTTCTTCTCATTGAACTTAGAGAAAGTAACTATATCTATGATAACTATTTTGTACATACAGATACATATTTTTTTCACTACAAAATGGTCCTTTATTTATATCCCCCTTTTTTGTTTACTTTTGTCAGAGATGAGTATTCCATTGCCATTCATATATTGTAGGTGCATGAATTCAGCAAAGTAATACAATGCAGTCCAGTAGTCTATAATAGTAGTGGGTTATCCACATGATTGACAATGTCAGAAGTTGTTAACTTGAGCCTTTTATAGCTCAGCATATTAATATGGATTTACTATTTATACCTTTGTCAGTGAGGACTCAGGACATAACGAGAACCTATACTGTAACATCCTGTAACTCAGTGGTGTCCCAAATTTTCTGATCAAGGAGATTTTGGAGCCACAGAGGAAAGTGACTGATGATGTAGAGCGTGACTAAGGGGAGTCACATGGGGAGAAAACATTCTCTCAGGCTTTCACAGAGAGCAAACTGATCAAGAAATGGCTGTGACTCATCCACATGGTGAACATTGACAAAAGATCTACAAACTGTTGAACTGGGTTTCAGGGTAAATCCTGAGGGGATTTGACTGACCTTGTCAGATCCAACAGTTACATTTTTTTATTATATAGGTCCTGCTTATCTTAGTCCTAACTATCCAGAAGTAAAGTATAAAAATGAGGTAGAAAAAATAAAACATAATCTGTTCTTTGCCTTCAGACTAGGATTTTGTTTCTTTTGTCTAACTTTTTTTGGTAGTTTTTCTACTTCACAGTCTTAGAGAGTATCAATGAAACAAAGCATACAAAATCATTGTATTTTCTTATTAATGCAAAGAGGAATATTTGCCTGATTTTAATGATATGAACACCAAAATAGCTTCCTAAGGGAGGTCATGGAAAAGTTTGTAGGTGAATCTGAGGAATAGAGTTGTCCTCCAGAAAAAACTCAGTTTTATCCAGAGTACAACAAAAATTTTTAAAAGCAGAAAATAAATAATGCTTTCCACACAAAACCCAATATCAATAAAGATAGGCCCTTTGGTTGATTTATGCTATTTCTATTGTATTTTGATAACCTAAAATAGGAATCTATACTTATTAGGGGCTCAAAAATATGTGTTAAATAAATGCCTTGACAGTGACCTGAATGGAGTGTCCAGGTCAAGGGAGAGGAGGGGCCACGTGATGAATGACTTCACTGCAGTCGTTATGAAACGGCTAACAACGCCCAGTCCCGTGACCGAATTCTGTAGGCAGAGGCACTGCTGCATTTGGTAAGGAATGCTCCAAGATCAGGTCTCTGGTTTTTAATGATGTACTGTACATTTAAACAAAGGGTGATTCAAAATAAATGCCAGCAAATGGAAGCTTTTATTACAATGAATTTTTGTGCAGAGCATGTAAGTTGAAATGCTGAAAATGGGTGTGATGGGGCAGGCCTTGTAAGCCTAACACTTTAGGAGGGGAAGAAGGGGAAAAGAAGAGTAAAGGTGTGTCTCGTACAGGCACACATTCACTGTGATGAACATTGTTGTAAACATCTAAAATATACCTATAAAATTATTATTTGGGGGGGCTTACTGGGGATGGAACTCTGGTGCTTATGCCACTGAGGTATATCTCCTGCCAAAATTATTTAAAAAGACAGATCCCACGTTTCTGACCCAGCTTAGGCAATTCCTGCAAAGAAAGAATAAAAGATAGAAAGACAGACAGACAGATCTTGAGAATTACTATTTCTTTGGTTCAAGTGTAAAGAAAGTATTCACTTTCCTATTTTGTTTTTGGAGGTATCATGAAGTTAAAACTTGCTCATTTTTTCCAGGAGTTTATCTATACAGGACCATAGGGCTAGCTGGTGGCACATTCTCTAGCTGTAAGCCAGAGTATGCAGACATTAAATTGGGGAGGATATCTAATGATAGAGGAGCATGCATGGCTCATGAGAACTATGTGTATCATTTCACCTGGAAAAGAGATCAACCTCAAGGTTTTTACTGAGTTAAGTATCTACAGCAAAGGAAAGTAAACATGTTTCCTGGGAAGGAAGTGAAGTGAATTTTCAGAGATGAAAACTGTTGCCTAAGGCCCTGAGAGTTTGGTAGTTCCTGACTGGTGTCAGTCTACATTGTTATATCCTGAGTGCCTCCTGATTGCCAATAAAACACAAAGATTTAAGCAACATTATCATTGTGCAGGGAGTTCTAGGGCATGAGCCTGACCTTCAATAAACATGTAACAGTTAAAATACAATGGCTAAAAGCACTTGAAAACATATTCAATGTGGGTAGAGAAGACCCCAGGAGAGAGGTACATGGGACCTTACTGCCCACGGGCATGAGAGCACTGGTTCAAAGTATCTGTTCCTGAAAGAGTGTGATGGGGCTCCTCTGATAAAGTCAGTGCCAAGTGGCAGTGCTTTAAAGGAAGCCTGTGGCTGAAGGGCATCATTAAATGGGAGGCCAAAGAGGGAGATGGTGGCTGGACTGTGAGTAGCCTTTTATTACTATCATAAAGTACAATGTGGGTGTTTTGGGTTTTGATTCTTTTTTTTTTTTTTAGAATTGGGGATTGAACTCAGGCCAGGAAAGTGTTTATTGTACTGAGCTATCTCCCAGGCCCTTTGGTTTTGATTCTTCAGACAGGGTCTCATTATGTATATCAAGCTGGCCTTGAACTCACAGAAATCCTCCTGCTTTAGCCTCCTGAGTTGTGGAGTTTCTGGTGCCCACCACCAACCTAGGGCAATGTACTTTATAAGAGGAGTTAAGAAGAAAGGAACCAAAGCAGCATTGAGTTAGGATTTGAACAGGGTGAGTTAACTGTGTGTGTGCGTGTGCACTAGTGCTTGATATGCAGTATGGGAGTGTGAACCCAGAGTCTTACACATGAGAGTCTTGCTAAATTGCTCAGGCTTGCCTTCAATTCATGATATGGCTTCCTTGCCTTCTCAAGTAGTTGCGATTACAAGCCTGCACCACTCTACCTGGAAAATTGCTATTTAAAAAAAAATAAATGAAGCATGAAACATCTTCTAGCTAAAACATACAGTATTAGAAAGAAGTTGTAAATAAGCCATCATCCAGACATATCTCAGTGCTATTACAGTTTCAAAAAGAAAAAAAAGCAAAACTTTTACAACAGCTTTTACAATAATGAAAGGAACACTAGGTACTTAAGAGTAAGAAAATTGAGGAATTGGTTTGGATCATTGTAGTTAGGATTAAGAGTGTGAATGGTACACAAAACATGAGGGACAAAAAGGTAGTGTGTGCTCTCGCCTGTCTGCTTTCTGTGGACTGTTTCTCCTCAGTGACGTCCTGGTGCTATGCCACCGTACCTTGGAACCAGCTGACACTGGATAGAAATCTCTACCATCTCTCAGCCAAATAAATCTTTTCTTCTTTAACTTTCAGTGTCAGACATTTTGTCTCAGTAACAATAAAATGTGATTAAGACAACACTTAGTACCAGAGAAGCAGGGTCCTGGCTTTGACTATACCTGACTGTGTGGTTCAGGAGTATTCAGAATTGGCTTGTGGAAAAACAACCTTAGAATGTGTGAGGCTGCTTTGGTGAGAGATGCTGCTCAAAGCTCAAAAGACCAGCATGCAGGTAGAAATGCCTCTGGTAAACAGCAGGTTCAGGAGATTGCTTCTGGGAAGGACTGCCTGCACTGACTGTTAAACTCCAGATGCTGTGTGTTATGGCTTAGCCTAAGTTTGTTTGTATTTTCCTCCTGTCCAGAGACTTTGTCTGAGACTGAGATTAAGGGTGGAAGACTCATTAATATTGCAGAAGAAATTTTAAGATAGTCTAATGTCAAGATGTTGTTGTGGCTACTGCTGAGTGTTTTTAGACAAATTTATGTTATGAACCAAGAGCAAAGAGCCCAGGAACATGATTCAAATGCTGTGAGCTAGGTAGCAAAAGAAGCTTCTGAAAAGCTGCATTCTGCAGAGATGGAATAAAGGAGAAATTGGTTGCTGAAAAGACCAAAAAGAACAACTATTTTAGAAAATTACAACAGAAAATATTGTCTTAGATAATATAAGAACCAGCAATTTGTATTATCTAAGGGCAAATTTGCAAAGGGCAAAGACTGTTTTAACAAGAAAGACCCAGAGCACCATATTTCAGAATGGTGTCAGCCTAGAGAATCCATTCCTCAAAATTCAGTTCAGAGCACTCGATGATCCAGGCACTTGATCCTTCATCCAAAAGAAAAGGAATGCTGGTTACTGCTGTAGCTGGTGGCAGACCTTCGCATCATTGATGTGTCGCTAGTTTTAGATACATAAAGAAAGCAAGAGCTATGGGGCTAAGAAGGATTCTACCTAGATTTCAGAAGAGAGTCTGGGAGGCCAGGCAGTGTGCCCCTGAGAGGACAGTGTGTGAGGCTATAAGTATGAAGCCAGAGTTGAAATGGAGACTGCTGAAATTTGAAGAACCCATGAATGTGGATAGTTTGCAAGAAGGGAGCAGAGGCACTCCAGGAGAGACACCATGAAAGCTAAACCGTCAGCAGTACTGTAGAGGTGAAGCCACCCCAATCCTTGAAGTTCACATCTTGCCATACATTGCCTCAGATGCTGTTTATAACACTATAGGATTTAATGTCTGCCCTGACAGAGTTTGGATTTGCTTTCGTCACATTCCTTTGTATCCCACTATTTGTACCTGTTGAAATGGTAATATCTATTGTGTGCCATTGAATATTGTGTCTTTTTTCCCCCATTTGTACAGGGGCTTGCACATTGTACAAGAGTTTGCCTTAAATCTCAGAAGAGACTTTGGACTTGGACATTTCAGCAGTGCTGAAAATGTAAAGACTTTGGCAACTCTTAGGGATGGAATAAATGCCTTTTGCATAAAAAGATGTGCATTAGTGTTTGGGGGCCAGGAATAGAGTATTATGATTTGTGTCTAAATATTCCCCCAAAGCCTCATGCAGTCATAAATCAGCAAGAAGAAAAAGTAGCTAAGACATTTCATTAAACAAAAAGTAAAATAGCAGGGGCCAAGGAGATGGCTCAGTAGAATAAGTGCTTGCCTGGCAAGCACAAGGGCCTGAGTTCAATTCCTGGTTCTACCAAAAAAAAAAAAAAAAAAAAAGGAAAATAGCAGAAAGTAAAGACTTGAATTCAAGAAGCATAAACACAAAATTGTAAAACAGTGAATCAAAATGTACATTTATTATAAAAGGATACAATATTGATGAAATTGGGAGTGCATTAAAAATATGAAAGTAAAATCCTTGAAAAAATAACATCTTATTATACAAGAATCAAAGTCAAACTTTTTTTTATTTTTTGTATTTTAGGACAGGGTCTACAGGGTCTACAAGGGCTGACTGTATAGATCAGACTCATAGTGATCTTCCTGTTTACAGCCTCCCAAGTGCTGGGATTACAAGTGTGTGCCACAACACCCAGTCTCCATGCGTTTCAGCATGCCCAGGGGGTGAGGCCAGCAAAGCAGGCCTAGGGATTGAACTCCTAGACCCTATGTCTGCCTAAGTAGGTGCTTTACTCTGCTGAGCTATTTGGCAGGCCCACAAAGTCAAATTATTTTAAGATCTTTGTATTCTTTTTGTGTGAGGAAAATCACTACCTTTATAATAAATAAATTTAGATTTTATAAAGTCCAGGACATATACAAAAAATTTTAAGGTAGGGGCCAGCAAGATGGCTCAGTAGGATAAGCACTTGCCTGGCAATCGCAAGGGCCTGAGTTCAGTCCCTGGTTCCATAAATAAATAAATAAATAAATTTAAGGTAACTTTTAAAATAACAAGATTAAAATTATAAGTTTCATAATGATTTAAGTATTAACTTTATAAAAAGAAAATTCAATAAATTTGAATAAAGAGGGAGGAAATAAAGAAACTTAGCAAAAAGCATGGTAAAACAACAAATGTTGGCAAGGCTGTGAGGAAAAGTAACCCTTCTCCACTGCTGGTGGGAATGTAGATTGGTGCAACCATTACGAAAATCAGTGTGGAGTCTCCTTAAAAAACTAGGCCTGGAAATCCCATTCAAACCAGCTATCCCTCTACTGGGAATTTTCTCACAGAAACTGAAAATGTCATATAGTAGTGATATATGTGTACCTATGGTTATAGCAGCACAATTTGTGATAGCCAAATCTTGAAAGCAACCAAGATGCCTGTCACCTGAGGAATTGATGAAAAAGATGTGGTATTTTTATACAATGGAGTATTATTCAGTTATAAAGAGTGATAAACTCGAAGCCTTTATATTTAAGTGGATGCCACTTGAAGACATATTTATAAGTGAAATAAACCAGACCGACCTGTGTAAATATCATATAGCCTCCCTAGTATAAGAACTCAAAAGAAGAAATACAAATAGAAAGGTATAACACAATTAAAAGGAAAGGGAGAACTTGAGGATTAGACAACAGAGGGCAATGCAAATAGCTAGGAAACATGACAGGAGCAAAGCCATACATTTTTATGCATAAGATGGGTAAGGCAATGATCCTGAGACTCTTCAGCAGATTCTCAAAATGAGCAGCTCATTGGTAGAATTCTCAACCTGACTAAATATATATGCTGATACCAGTGAACTAAGCAACTACAATGAAGATAGCAATGTGTAATGGGAGGGTCATGCTTGGAATCCTGTCTTTCTTGTCTTCTAAATACATACTGCTTGTCATAATATACAAATTAGTGCTAAACTGTCTCTCAAGTAAATGTTTGTTTAAAAAAAGGGTAATAAAAGAAAATAAGAGACAAGAAAAACAATTGTCACAGGACTGTCCTGCTAAAATGCTGTATATGGTTAGATTTCTAAATTTCTGGGTAAAAATATGTAACTATTCCTATTTTAAAAATATTTTTCAATTTTTTAATTTTTTCTTCATATTCTGGAGGGACTCAAAGTTTAACATATCAATACTTAATGGAAAATACCTGTTCCATGTTATGCCTAAGATGTTTGATATTCAGACAGATAGTGAAGTTAAGCTCAACAGCCTATGTTGTAGTGTAATGATAAGCTTCTCTTCTGTAGGGTTTACAACCTAAATTTGAAGAATGAAAATTAGAGAAATAGAAGAGCAGCAAGGACAGCCAACATTTTGGTCCTAGCCTTTCAAGGTCAGTGAAGACTCAGGACATAGGAGAACCTGTAGTGTAACATCATGTAACTAAATTGTGTCCCAAATTTTCTGATCAAGGAGATTATGGGGTACAGAAGAAAATGATCGATGATGTAGTGTATACCTAAGGAGAGTAACAGCAAGAGAAAACATTCTCTCAGGCTTTTACAGAGAGCAAATTGGTCAAGCAATTGCCGTCATTCATCTGCATGGCTGACACTGACAAAGGATCTACAAACTGTGGTATAAGGGTTTGTGGATAAATCCTGAGGGGATTTGACTGACCTTGTTTGACTGACCTTGTTATAAAAGTTACATTTCTTGTTCTATAGGTCTTGCTTTATGTTATTCTTAACCATCCAGCAGAAAAGTATAAAAAGCAAAGCCATATGAATATGCAGATCTGTAACAGGCTCAAGTCAACAACTTCTGATATTGCCAGTCTTATGGAAAACCCACTATTAGTATCCAGTACTGGACTATATTGGAATATTTTGCTGAATTCATGCACCTACAATATTTGAATCACAATGGAATACCCATCTCTGACAAAACTAAACAAAAAAATGGGGATACGAATGAAGGACTATTTTGTATTGCATATTCAACATAGTTAGGATAGATATACAGCTACTTTCTCTTAAATGAATAGAAAGATTTGTACTGATAGTGTTTATGGACAGGATGTCATGTCTGCATCTTGTACTACGAATAATCACTAAGAAGACAACAGTAGGGGCTG
>NW_004524700.1:9331340-9348706 GCF_000260255.1 Octodon degus | reverse complement strand
TCTTGTACAGCAATTAACCACTAAGAAGAATATATGCAGTGTATTATTTGTTGAAACTGTACTTCTGATTTGATTTGAAACTGTCTCATTGCTATCTGTTTATCAATAAAACTTTGGAAAAAAATTTCTGATCATTGTGTTTTGAAATTCTGTATCATTTTTATGTTTTTATTCTCCTTAAAATAATAAAAATATATTTCTTAACCATTAAAAAAAGAAAACCTATCAAGTTCTACATATGATTTGTCTTCAATAATAATCAACCCTGTTGCCTTGGAAAATAACACAAGTTTCAAAAGTTCATGTTGCTTTTAGCAGAAAAAGAAATTCTCAGTTGTTTCTTTTCTGCTTGGTACCAGGAATTGAACTCACTGCTTTGTGCTTGCCAAGCAGGTGCTGTGTCTCTGAGCTACATCCCCAGCCCTCAACTATTAATTCTACAATTTGTCCAAGATGTTTAATTTTTTCTTTAACCTATAATATAAATATGAGAGCATATGGTTCCATTTATTTCACTGTCTAACACAACTATAAGAATTTTGGAGAAGCTTTTGAAAAAAGAAAATTCTCTAACTTACAGAAAATTTCTAACTGCCTTATGCCCAGGTGCTATTGTTTACTATAAGGAAAGAAAAGAAATACTAAAGGAGAAAGTAACATTAAACCATAGCTTAGTTCCATAGCTAAAGTGTACTGAAGTTACTGTCATTTTAGGTAAGACTCACATTTATTTGTTTCTCACTTTTTGTCAATTGAGATATTCACAGCTCTTCCTTCCCTTATACCAAATATTACTCATAATGTTGGGTCTGTTACTGCTAACTTTAATTTTTTTTCATAAGATTTCTTGCTATTTTAATAGCATGCTTTTACTGAGTCTTCCTGTAAAGCATAGAGAAGAAACATTCTTCATCATAATGGTTTTGACAGCATAACAGATGTAAAAGAGCCATCTACTTGTATTTTTTGAAAACACTTCAAAGTGATTCCCTTATGTTAATCACATTCAGGAGGAGCTGTACCTGAAACTAATGGAGCTGTGAATTTTAACACAGCCTTCTAGCTCTCAACCTTGATATATTGTTGCATTTATAAAAATGTAAATTATAACCAATACAAGCTTCAAGTTTTCTGTTACCTTCCCAATGTTAAAACAGCTCAATAAAATATATTTTTAAGTATCCTTGGTAGTTGACATGAACAAAAATGCTCTGTATCCAATTGACTCTCTCCCATTCCTTTGACAGCATGCACTGCAACAGGAGATAACATTCTAGAAGTATGCATCTTTCTCAAACACACATAAAATATATTATTAAAAATCTTTAAATGGTTTCCTAGAGCTTGTCTTGTAAAAACAAACCACCATGCACTACAACACATGCAGAAGCCTTTGCCATCTACATCAAGGTCTCCTGAACCATACAGCTCACTGCCTTTTCATTTTTCTAGTGTTTAGCACCATTCAGATCCTGCCAGTGCATACTTGTGTAAGTCATCCTCTAGGCTACATCATGCTCTCTTGTTTTCTGCTACAGTTCTCTCTCTCTCTCTCTCTCTCTCTCTCTCTCTCTCTCTCTCTCTCTCTCTCTCTCCTGTCTTTCAAGAATTAGCCCATGTATCTCCCTTCTTCATCGTAATTCCTGATATACCTCAGACCAGTTACATATCCCAGAGCTCCCATGTATGCTTCCTATCATGTGTTATTCTGTGATATGGGGATGAATCATTTGTTCCTTAAATTTTGTCTCCTTCACAAAATTGTAACATCTAAAAGGATAGAGATTCCTGTATCTTTACATCTGGAATAGGAGTGAATACTAAGTTAAAAAATGAAAAACATAGATGAATGAATGAATGAATTGAAAAAAAAAATAACCTTTTTGAATGAGGCACCCATTGCTTCTATTTCTGCATATGTCTATAAACTTTTGAAGTAATGAATTTGACCTGTAAATAAACTCTATAAATATTTAGTCCCTTTCATTTACAAACACATGCACACACATACATATGCATGCACTCACATTTTCAAGATGTGTATTTCCAGAAATAGCGCTACGTTTTGGATAGAAGTTGTTGTAATTATACATTAAATAAACCTATATAAAAAACCTATATGATCTAAAGAAATACTTATAGCTACATTAAAATCATATTTTATATTTCCCCTTCCTACATCGTATTTTGTAGAAATACATTATGTTTATTAGATTGTGTAGAGCATGATTTTAATAAATTATATTAATACATGATTAAGTTATCTTGGACTATTTGTAAAATGTTAAATTACTTGCAAAATATCAGAATTTTTAATCTTCGTTTTGATATGTCAAGCCAAGAATTAAATAGGAATAATATTACTTATCAAAAATTCAAAATAATATTCCTAGAAATGTTGGTCACACCTCTTGACATGCAAGTGGGTCAATGGGATGTAATTACAATTTGGGGTCTCACAAGTTATGTGATGATAAAACTAGGTCTTTTCTCTGGCATTAGTTTCCTGCCATATTCATTTTTTACAAAGTTTTTTTTTTGTTTATTTATTTAGTGTGTGTGTGTGTGTGTGTGTGTGTGTGTGTGTGTGGCCAGCTCAGCCCACCAGGGGCAGGGCTGTCTGGCATGTGGTGCTGGGAGATCGAACCGCGGTCCCTGGGCTTCACTAAGCTTGTTCTAAGTAGGTGCTTTAGACCACTGAGCCATCTCACCAGCCCCCATATTCATTTTTAAAACTAAGAAAATAAGGAAAATGTCTGTGATATCTTTGGAGAGTCAAGTTAAAAAAAACTGGAATAAAATTTTTAAAACTTTTTCTTAGTTCAATCGTTTTGAAACATTTAATTTTTAATTAATATTTAATTTTCTGAATATTGCTTAATCTTAATTTTTGTTTTAAGATTTATACTGTATATTTGACTTAAAATCTATTTTTTAAAAATGGTATGATATTTTCTCCTAGTATTAAAAACTTGAAAAAGTAAAAAAAAAAAAAAAAAAAAAATCCAAATGACAGCACCAGCAGTAGAAAGTCCTTGGGTGTGCTACAGATATGTACCTATGTACATTTTGAGCTCAATTAGTTAGTGAAGGTGTAAGCTAAGAAAAGAAAGAAATATATAAAAACAGATAAAGTCAAGTAAGTGAACTCATGCAGAGGTTCCTAAGAGTTTTCATTATTTTTCTAATTAATTTGACCTTGACCAGGAAGTCATAATCAGGCACGAAAGGCTTAAACAGAAAACTGATGTAAGCATTCAAGATTTTGTAAGGTTCTGAGGAACAATAAAAGTGGTATCATAGGGCTGGTGAGATGGCTCAGTGATCTAAAGCACCTACTTAGAACAAGTTTAGCAAAGCACAGGGACCGCGGTTCAATCCCCAGTACCACATGCCAGCCAGCCCTGCCCCCTGGTGGGCTGAGCTGGCCACACAGACACACATACACACACAAATAACTAAACAAATAAATAATTTTTTTAAAAAGTGATATCATAAAGCAAATCATTAAAACAAATTATTCTTGTTAAAAGCAAACCTAGGGAAAATCATGGGAAATGATGCAAATAGGGATATTATATAACTTTTGCTTTAGTGAAAACCTTTGAAAATCTCTAAAGCCCAACATTGGAACATCTTTCTTAAGTAGGAAATATCTATTTTACTTAATTATGGTGGCAGTGTGTCTGTCAGAAATGCCCATGGACATTAACCTTGGTTAAATGAAGTTATACAAGTGTTATGATAGACTCATGCCTGGATTCAGTAAGAGGAGTTGAGTTATACTTTACACTATGCTTTCATATTCAACTTACTGAGTCTGAACATCTGAGATGAAAGAAAAAGAGGGAATTTAAAATTTGGAATTATTTAGAATAGATTTTCAAGCATCTGACTTTTCTGTTATGGGGCTCCAGTTATTTCATAAAAATAAATTTCATACAATTTACAAAACAAACAAAGTATTCATCACACAATTAACAGACACTTGACACTAATAGAAGACTTTGAAAATGGATATCCCACAGATTTTACTCTGTTGACAAATCCCTGAAAGACTTCAACACACGCATTCTTTTATCAGAACAGATCACAGTATTTAAAAGATCTATGCTATTCCTTAGTTTTAACAGAACTCTGCAAAGTGATACAGAACAAGTATATATGCATATACATAATCTGTATGGTATTGAAAAAAAATGTAGACTACTTTTTCTGACCATTTAAAATGTTATGACTGTAAGTGAAATATATGAAAGTTATAAATGATAATATATGAAAAGTATAAAACTATTAACTATAAAATTTATCCTGTTTGTAAATCTGCATTATATGCTTATTTATACATTAAAATATGAAATACTGCCTTTATCTACAATAAATCCAATTTACTATAAATTTGACTTATAAGCTCATTAAAATTATTACATTTTCATATAAAATAATTACTTAAAAGTTTCTAGTTCTATACTTACACTTTTAGTAATCATGTAAATGTCATCATTATTTTCATAATTGTACATTCATTGGTTAAAAATAATGAAACCCTCTCATGGCCAAAGTGGTATATAGTTGTGTTGAACTCTATAAAATGTAGTTATTATTTTTTAAAAATCTAATTAGTACACTGGTTATATTATTAATTTAAAATATATGAACACTGTTTATTCTTTCATAACAAGACTTTCTCTTTTTCTAGGGTCTAATTTTTTAGAAAGAAAAAGTGTGGTCTTTCAGATAATAACAAGACAGTAATTTTTTAAAATACACCATGTAGATAGTTTTCGTGGACAAAATGTTTTTGCTTTTCTTTGTTTGTCTCAGTATGCTTTCCAGGATAGAGCTGAACTCCAGATACTCCTGCCTCAGCATCCAAAGTACTTCAAAATAAGACATGCACCATTGCACCCAGCCAACAAAAGATGTTGTAAATTCATAATTAAGTATGTGAAAGATAAAGCAAATAGATTTTAGAACACATTACTTTCATATGGAAAGCACGAATGAAATGCTATGATTAAATATTCTAAGTAATTTTTAATATATCAAAGAATATTTTTAGGGGCCGAGGAAATGGCTCAGTGGAACAAGCACTTCCCTGGCAAGCACAGAGCCTGAGTTCAATACTGGTTCTGCCAAAAAAAAAAAAAAAAAAAAGAATGTTTTTTCAGAAAGGTAATACTAAACACTTGCCTAAGATCCATTTGAGAAATTTCAATAAAGCAGTAAGTCATTTTTAAACATATCACAAAGTACAACTGAAAAATCTAAAAGGGGTGGGCAGATAAATACAGTACAATAAAGAATGGGGAAAAGATGGACAGGCTTCTGGGAATAGTGGCAGGCAGAGGAAAATGGGCCTTCATGCACCTCCCAGAAGAACTAGTGCAGCAAAAGACAATTTTCATCCTGAGTACTAAAAGAAAAGATCTCTGAGAATCAAAAAAGAAGGAAAAAGAAAGCTGAAAAGCATGTGAACCAGAATAGAGTTCAGAGAACAGCATGAAGCTGGGTGTGATGTCATGGCATTCCCTGAAGGGAGGGGACCCAGCACCACAGGGACAAGGTAAATGCACAGAGGGCCAGCAGCTCCTCAGACAAGCATCAAATCGGAGTCCTCGCTGCACAAGAAACCCCCAGTCCTTGCGAGCTGTAAATCCAAAGCACAGACTCAGTCTGCAAGCAAATCCTTAAGTGTGGAGTTCAGTAAGAAATCTGACAAAACTCTTAATTCAGTCTCTGGGGACCCTTTGCTGTAGCAGTGAGTGGGAGATGACCACAGGAGACAGTCCCCGAGAGGCGATCAGTCACAGATCACAGCCACTGAGACAGCAGGAAGCTCCAGCTCTGGCAGGCATAGAAATTGGTGGCACCACACCCTGTGGTAAGAAGTAAGAGTCCTGGTGTGTAGTTTACTCAGAACACAGTACCAAACAGCCACACAGAGGCCTTCATTGCTCAGTTCCCTTGGCTGTCCACCTTCAGTGTAAAATTCGCAGAGGACTGCATACCTCTACCATTCCAGGAGATGCCTCAGTGACTCTTTGCCATATTCTCAAGGGCATAAATTGGGGACATAGTGTTTGAGTAGTCATCTGCCCAGCCCATGTTGAATCCAGGCAAACATAAAGCAACCCAAAATAACAAAAGGAAAAGTAATTTGGAGGTGAATGCAGCAGAGCCACAGTGCTTATTACCTGGTTTTGGTTGGTGGAAAATGGTGGCAATAGCCTGCTTGATGGGAGCAGAGAAGAATGCTATTAGGCCTCACTGGTGGCCCGCAATCATATTATATAGAACCAACGTTAGAGTGCCTGGGCAGAAAATTCTCTAATCCAGGAACATCTGCTTGGACTGTTTTTTTTTTTGTTGTTTTTTCATTATTTTTTCCTTTTTCTTTATTTTATTAAAATATTTTCCCATGTTTATCCTTTTGCACATTTTTTTCTTGGTATTTTGTCCTTGTCCTAAATTTTCCCCTTATCTTAATTTTGTTTCTTTCCCTTTTTTTTCTAAATTTCCTCATGTAATACTTTTACTTTTTCTGATTTTATCTTTATCTTTATTATCTACAATTTTTCTGCCCTTTCCTATTGTTGCTGGCATATTGTTTTGTTTTTGTTTTTTTTTAACATTTATTTAGTGTGTGTGTGTGTGTGTGTGTGTGTGTGGCCAGCTCAGCCCACCAGGGGGCGGGGCGGGCTGGCATGTGGTGCTGGGGGATTGAACTGTGGTCCCTGTGCTTTGCCAAGCTTGTTCTAAGTAGGTGCTTTAGACCACTGAGCCATCTCACCAGCCCCTGGCATATTGTTTTTTATTTGGTTTTAATTGTATTTTTATGCTAGCTTGTCCTGCATTGTTGTTGTCATCACAATTTGCTACCTCCTGTGAGTTACATTGGGCATTGAAACCTCAAGTGAATACTGCACACTAAGAAAAGTGGAAGACATGCAGAAACACAAGCAAAATGAGAGGCAATATACCTCCTCTGCAGACACAGAAATCTTTAATAGCTAGACTGAAAGATAACAAAACGATGCAATGCTTGACAAAGAACTCAAAATGTGGATTTTAAAAGTGACCAATGTCTTCAAAGGAGGTACAATGCCCCTATAAACTAGTTATGGTTTGCTCTAAACTGTTCACTAAAAAGTCTTGTGTGTTCAGAGTAGAGTCTTTGGAAGGCAACTGGATCACAGAGTGCTACACTCATCAGTTAATTAATTACTTGATGCAATAAATTACTCTAAAGAATCCTAACTAATACGTTGTGTAATACCCTGTGTTAGGCTTGCAGGCCCAGCTGGAAGATGCAGGTCACCTGGCTGGCGCCTCTGCCACACAGATCTCATTTTTGACTACCTTCTTTTTCTGTGTTTACTGGCCACTATGGGCTGAGCAGCTTCGGTACCAAGCCCTTGTGCCATTCCATTTCTGATTCAGAGCCAACCAACTATATATTGAATTCTCTGAAAACTCTGAGCCAAAGTAAATATTTCCTTTAATCTGCAGGTATTAGATATTTTTGTCCTAGTAATGGGAAGCTAATAACCAAAACTGGTAGCAAGAGAAGTGCCGTCTTTACTGCGGTTGTATCTGACCATGTGGTTTAGAAGCTTTTCAGACTGGCAGACCTAAGAGTTACCCACACGGTGCTGCTGGCTTTTCAGCAGTGCTGAATGGAAGGGTTGTTGGCCATAGGAGCTTCCAACCATGATTGGAAGAAAGGCCTGGAAGCCAGCCAATGTGCCCCTGAGAAGCTGATATGTAAAGATGTGGGACTAAAGCAGAAAGTACACTGAAGATCCCTCCTGAACCCCTCTTATGGGAAATAATTAATTTTAAATTAATTACAATTAATATTAACATAATTAGAAATTTAACTTAGTTTAAATTTTAAAAAGTAAGTTCAATTCTGTGTGATCATTAATTGTGATATGTCAACTTGAGTAAGAACTATCTAGCCAGTTAATTAGTAGGATTTTCATCTTGACTAACTATATATGCTGACACCTGTGAACTAAGCAACTGCACTGAAGATAGCAATGTGTAATAGTAGGGTCATGCTTGGAATCCTGTCATTCTGGTCTTCTAAATACATACTGCTTTTCATGTAATACCAATTACTGTTATACTGTCTCTCAAGTAAATGTTTGTTTAAAAACAAAGGGTAATAAATGTAAACAAAAGACAAGAAAAAAAGTCACAAGACTGTCCTATTACAATGCTGTACATGGTTTGATATCTAAATTTCTGTGTAAAAATATGTAAATGTTTATTCCTATTTTTAAATTTTTACTTTTTTCCTTCATATTCTGGAGGGACTCAAAGCTTAGCATATCAATACTTGATGGAAAATACCTGTTCCATGTTTTGTCTAAGAAAACAGAAAGATATGTAGACAGATAGTGAGGTGAATTCAACTGCCTATGTTGTAAGGTAATAGTAAGCTTCTCTTCTGAAGGGTTAACAGCCTAAATTTGCAGACCAAAATTAAAAGAAAAAGAAAGGCAGCAAGGATAGCCAACATTTTGGAACTAGTCTTTCAAGGTCAGTGAAGACTCAGGGCATAGGAAAACCTGTACTGTAACATCATATAACTAAATTATGTCTCAAATTTTCTGATCAAGGAAATTATGGGGCCACAGAAGAAAGTAATCAACTATATAGAGTGTGCCTAAGGAGAGTCCCATGGAGAGAAAACATTCTCTCAGGCTTTCACAGAGAGCAAATTGCTCAAGCAATGGCCATTACATATTCACATGGCTGACACTAACAAAGATCTACAAACTGCAGTACAGTTTTTCAGGATAAATCCTGAGGGCATTTGGCTGACCTTGTCAGATACAAAAGTTACATTTCTTGTTCTATAGATCTTGCTTTATGTTGGTCTTAACCATCCAGCAGAAAAGTATAAAAATGAAGTATAAAAAGTGAAGCCATATATATATGTGCTGAGGTATAAAAGGCTCAACTCAACAACTTCTGACATTGCCAGTCCTACAGAAAACCCACTACTATTATGGATCTACAAACTATGGTACAGGGTTTCAGGACAAATTCTGAAGGGATTTGACAACTTATCAGATATAAAAAGTTAGATTTCTTGTTATATAGGTCTTGCTATTGGACTATATTGTAATATTTTGCTGAATTCATGCACCTACAATATTTAAATGACAATGGAATACCTTTTCTAACAAAACTAAACAACAAAAGGGGATACAAATGAATGACCATTTTGTATCTGTATATAGTTAGGATAGATATATAGCTACTTTCTCTTAATTCAATGAATAGAAAAATTTGTTCTAATAGTGCTTGTGGACAGGATATCATGTCTGCATGTTGTACATTGAATAATCACTAAGACAACAATATGCAATGTATTAATTATTGAAACTGTGCCAGTAATCAGTTTTGAAACTTTCTCATTGTTATTTGTTTCTCAGTAAAATTATTTAAAAAACAGAATGAATTATGTAGTGTAAACTAGCTCTCAAATAATAAAGTACATAAATAAATAAATAACCATCTATCCCATTAGTAAATTCTTGATATGTCTGGATGATTCACATTGAGGCCACAAACTGAGGGGGAAGTCCCATCCCAGATGTGGGTGGCACCAATCAACAGACTTGTAGACGTTTGAAATGCAAAGGCGAAAGTTAAGAAAATCTCCTATTAGCAGAGGAGTTATGATCTTCACTACTGCCTTCCCATGCTGGTCTCCAGTTCCTTTAGGTTTTGCTGCAGATGCCTGATCCTTCCACCTCAGACTCTGGCTTTCCAACACAGAACTGTGTCACTGTAGTGATATAACTCTATGACTACAGTAAGCTTCCAGACCTTCACCCTCAAATTGCTACTGGATCTTCTGATTCTCTGGCAAACAGATGGCTACACTGGATTCTTGCATCCCTGATTAGGCACACAGCCACTGGGACTCCTCAAATTCTGATCCTACTTCATAAATCCCTGTAGAATTGTACAGGTATTTTATATTGAATCAGTTACTCTAAAGAATCCTAACTAATATGTTCTGTAATTTTATTTATTTATTTATTTATTTATTTATTTATTTATTTATTTATTTTCGTAGTACCAGGGATTGAACTCAGGACCCTGCACTTGCCAGACAAGCACTTATTCTACTGAGCTATCTCCCTGGCCTTCTCAATATTTATTATTAGCAAATAAAAGTTGCTTTTTAGTCTCTCCCAAAATAGGTGGTAGCACATCAAGGTACCAAAGCCTATTCCTGAGGAAATTTTACTATAAGTTGTTTTAAAGAATTGCTTAGTAAATAGTACTTGTATACTGAGTAAGTCAGAATCAAATGTTAAGTGCAATAATCCAGTTACCAAAATTGCATATGGTGGATGTACTACACAGTGAGAAGTATGTATATAACAAATAAGACCTTCTGAGATAAAAGAAAAGAGAATATTGAATGTTAAAAAGTAACAATGTGTGAGTTTTCCAGATCATACTTTTCTCTGAAAACTCATTTCCTTTAAGGATGTTGGCATGAGTTACCTAAAGAAGAAAACCAGATCAGTGAAATAGCTCAGCAGACTAAGCACCTGCTTGGCAAGCGCAGGGGCCAGGGTTTGATCCCTGGCACGACATACTATGCAGGCCCTGGCTCCTGGGTACACTTAGCCAGTGACTGAGTCCCTATGTGGTGGCATATGCTTAATCTCAGCACTGGGGAGGCTAAAAACAGGAGGATCACTATGAGATGAAGCTGCATAGAGAGATCCTTCACAAAATAAATAAATAAATAAATAAATAAATAAATAAATAAATAAGTTTTTTTAAAAAGAGGAAAACTACTTAGAAAAGCATGAGATCAAACAATTATGGTAAGGGAGCACAAAGTGAAGGGACATGAAAATAAAATTAGTTTTAATTTTTTATGCCATATTCAATCATTCAACAGCTTCTTACATTAATTTTATTTATACAAAGTGAGGTCATTGTGAAAAATTTAAGAGACAGACAATAAAGTACAATATGCTTCCTCAGTAACAAAAAAAAATGAAAAATAGCATAATTATTTGCTTTTAGAAACTTAAAAACAAAGACACACAATCTGATATCCTACATTTGAAATATTAGCTAAAATTGAGAGAATTTTATGTTGGCTCAGCTTGAATGTTAGAATTCACCTTTATGCGTCAAAATGGTAACAAATGGGTAACAAAAAAGCCCTTGCATTTTCACTAATAATGCCAAATGAAAAGTGTGCCCTGCGCATAGGCTACAGGGAGGACGGTGAGACAGTGATGTCTGCAGGGAGTGAGTAACAAGCACGAGCACTGGGGCTGCACACGGAGAGCCCCGAAAAATATCGATTACCTCCTGGGTCCCTCCTGGGCCCTCTTCCCCAGGGCAGAATCTATAAATGAGATGAGGACTAACCAGAAAGTAAGTTGGTGTTCATGCGGGCCCGCTTGGAACAACAGCTCAGTCTCAGATGGGATAGGAATGTGGGAAAAGTCATTCACAGGACCTCAGGAAACCCTTAGCAGGGCTGTTTAAGTTTAAATTAATAAGATAATAATTGCCAAGATGATTCCATAGGACAGTATTGTGGCAAGTGACAGACAGAAAATAAATGAAAGGATGCAGTGTGGGAAGGAGAACTAAGGTCAGTTAGGAAGCAAAGAAATTTTTCTGATGGTTTGCATTTCAGAAATACTTAATGAGCAGAACAATGAGACAGGAAGGGAATTGGGAGCCAAAGAAAGTGACTGAAGTCTAAAAGACAACTATTTCCAAACTAATAAATGAATAAAATGCAACTAGCAAGATAGAAAATAGACATAATCTAAAACTGCATTGCCAACACGAAGGATGCCTAGATGTCCACAGAAAGGGAAATCAAAGGTTGCAGACAGGCTTTAAATATTTTCAGGGCTGAGAGTAAGACATACATCTTCATACTATACATTTATATGCTAAATAAAGGTAATAAAAAAGTGTTTACATTTTATCTTCTTATCTTAAAAGTAAATTTTGATGAAAAATATCAAGAAAGCAAGTTGTGAATATGAAACCTGTGGACAGTCTGGCACTACACATAGAGTATGACAGTGCATAACAAACAACAACTGGGCTTCGTGTACTGACCCAAGGCTACCTCCTTCCTTTTCCCACCACAGCCCTGCACTACACCAGGGATCCCAGCACATATTTTCAAAATCTTTCCCTAGCCCCTGCAAAGGGTCTACTCTGCCAACTCTTTGGGTTTAAGGATGATATACCAATGGTTTGGTCTGCTCTCACAAAGGAAGTTATGACAAGATTTTAAAATGTGCTTGGAGACAATAACTTGGAGAATTAGGATCTTCCACACACAGCATGTGAGGTGAATGCACACAGTCATATGGGCACATCCACTTGGCTCCACTTAGAGTCTGAAAGAGGATGGTGTGCAACAGCACAGAATGGAAGAAAATTAATTGGTATGGAGAAAATGCAATGTCAGTACACATAGGAAATACTATTTTTTATAGGAGACTCCATTATAATGAACAAAAACGTTAATCAAATGGTTAATTTCTCTAAAAGGGCAAAATAATGAATTTGGCCACTTAAAATGTATTATAATGTGCTTCAATAAGATTGGCTGGTTAATAATCACTGTGAAATACTCTGCAGTGCAAGAATAGAAAGAAACAAAATAAGACAAGAGAAAAATGTCAGGCTGGCCTCAAACTTTGCCAGAACAATTTCAAATGGTTGAACATAAAACAGCAATATGTACAAACTTCTGAGGAAACAAAATGTGACCCACAATGTCATGAACAGCTGAGTTGCTCTGAAGTATGAAAACAACAGACATAATGGTCTCAAGCTGCCAGAAAAACATATCAAAGATATCACACTGCTGCTTGGCCAATCCAAAATACAAGAAAAAACTATGATAGAAGGATTAGATAGATATGTGATTATCTAAATACTCTAAACAAAATATATTATTCCAGACAATCTAAAAATTATCAAATTGTCCTTCAAGTTTATAGAGAGATACTCTGCAAGAAGACACAAACTACAAGGTATCTCTGAAATATTCATTTACAAACATACCCAAAGAAACTATTCTCCTTCTCCTTCTCCTTCTCCTTCTCCTTCTCCTTCTCCTTCTCCTTCTCCTTCTCCTTCTCCCTTCCTATAATGTGTTTAGTACAAGGTCCACAGGGTCTCACTACACAGATCAGACTCATAGTGATTCTCCTGTTTTCAGCCTTCCAAGCACTGGCATTACAGGCGCACACCACCACATGGTCTCAGTTGTCTCAGTGTGTCCCAGAGTGGGGCTGGAATGGCACATTGGGGATCAAACCCCAGTCCCTGCACCTGAGAAAAAATTATTTGACAATATACTTGTCAAATAAGAGTATAGGGCTGGGGAGATAGCTTAGTGGCATAAGCACCTGCCTGGCAAGCACAAGGTCCTGAGTTTGATCCCTGGCACCACACACACACAAAAGAACAGTATAGTTTTTATATGTTAGTCACTACAGGGTAAGGTCATATTTAAAATACAAAAATAATATTAATATTAACAATTTAGGTAAATTCTAAAAACAAACAATACCACAGTACCGACACGAATAGGTATGTGGTAAAAGCTGCAATTAACAGGGAGATCAGAATAATTGAAAGGGGGCTGGGGAGGTGGCTCAGTGGAATAACTGCTTCTCTGGCAAGCGCAAGAGCCTGAGTTCAATCCCTGATTCCACAACAAAAAAAAAAAAAAAAAAAAAAAAAAATTGAAGACGGAAAGAGATGGGATGAAGAACCAGGGACCAAATCTTTGTGATTTAAAAGCAGAAAATATGCCTAGACAAATACGGCAACAATTGCTCAGTTTCGATGTAGATCATCAGTACCCATATGCCTTCTGCCCTTTTCTGTATGCTTAAAATGTTCATAATTTAAAATGCTGAAAAACACAAAGCCCACAAAATGCAGTAACTGGCTTACAATGTATAAGTATTCATCATTTAATTTATATATTTGCTATGGAAATCTTTTAAAGTGTTATTAAAATGCAGATTCTCTGCTAAGAAAACAAAAAGAAAGGATGCTGTGACATACTTGCTTTACAGTGATGTGTGTCAGTAAATAGAAATCACAGTTACAAAATATGTTACAATCAACCTCACATTATTGAAAATGTGTTACAGAAACAAAAATGGTGCCTAAAGAACACCATTTAAAATCTTAAAATAACTATAATAAATATGTTTAGGTACCAAAAGACAGAAAGTTGTTGAATTACCTGTAAAATGTTTGTTTTGCCTACAGCTATAGATATTTGTACGCTGTTCTTTTGCTACCTTCAGAATCTTCCAGTAAGTTTTCTAATGAAGAAGCCATCCATGCTGGAGCTCCACTCTCATCTTAATGTGAGCAAGGAACATAACACCAGAGGAAGAGGAACTGGAATTCCAAATGTGTGTGGATGCATCTTTGTGCGAAATCCCAAGGTGAGATTAGAGGACACAGACATATCTCAACTTTCCTAAGTGACCTGCTAGAGACCAGATGCAAAGGGATTTGGAGCAACTGCTTTGTCTTTAACATCAAGTGCCCTAGCTTAATGACTGCTGCCAAGCCATTCTTCCTTCAGATGTCACTGTCTCATTTTGACCCAAGAATATTAGCTCAGCCAGGCACCTGTTCAAATATAAACACAACAGAAAAGAGAGCTTCTCACTCAAAGTATGAAACAAGCATATAACTCAGAGCACAGTACATGAGAAGAAAACTATGCTGGAATGATCACATGAATATTCAGTGGGAAGAGCTCCAAAATTTGAAAAAAAAATGTATCATCAGGGTCATAAATCATCACTGCAAAATTATTCTTTAATTCTAGAGAAAATGAAAACAAACCCTCAAGGATCCAAGCAGACAGTACAAAATCTGCTGAATATTCAGATAGCTCAGCAGACTAAAGCACCTGATTTTGGCAGAATGCAGCAGGGACTTAATCCCAGGTGTGCCATGTTGTGCCAGGCCCTCCCCCCAGGGTGTGCTGAGACATCAATTGAGACTGGGTGTGGTGGCCCATGCCTAGAATCCCACTCCTTGGGAGGCTGAAAACAGGAGAATCACTATGAGTCCAATCTGTGTAGTGTGACCCTGTAGACCCTGTACTAAAAAAAAATTGAACTGCAGATTAAATATATGTGACAATAAACATACCTAACAAAGTAACAGAATCAAAGTAAAGATACTCTGAAAAACTCTACTGCTGGACCAGAGATATAGGTCAGTGGCATAAGTGCCTGCCTGGCTAGTGTAAAATCCTGAGTTCGATCCCCATACAAAAAGAAAGGAAGGAAGGAAGAAAGAAAGGAAGGAAGGAAGGAAGGGAGGGAGGGAGGGAGGGAGGGAGGGAGGGAGGGGGAGGGGAGGGGCAGGCAGGCAAGTAAGCAAACAAAACTAAATAAAATCCTATTGCTAAGTCCAGTCAAATTGACATTTTGTGATGCCAGTGATTATATTAACTATAGGCATCCAGTCAATTGGTTGGGTCTTTCACAATCATGGATCATGAACTATTTTGCATTAAACTGATACAAGTGTAAGATCTTAAAATAATTTCCCACGTTTCAAAGAGAGAGATGTTAAATTATCCAAAATTTAGATTCTGATCAGAGAGATGAAAAATCAGCAAGTCCTGAATTTCTTTTGGAGTTTTAGGTGAACGAAGTCCAATTATTTTATTTCACACTATGTTTCTGAATTTTAAATGAAAGATTAATTTTCAAATAACCAGTTTGCCTTCAGATAATCAGAAAATGAGAGCAGGTTTATATGCAAACATGGGATATCCATCTTGGCATTTTATTCTTGAATTTATGTATATCTTTATTCTATCTATCTATCATCTATCTATCTATCTATCTATCTATCTATCTATCTATCTATCTATCATCTATGCTATGGTTTTGATGCAAAATGCCACCACAACATCCTCCTGTGTGTAGAAATTGGAAAGTGTGAAGGTAGTGGTCATCAGTGGACTCATCTGGTGCTGTCTTCAGTGACTTCAGTAACTGAATGTGCTGTGAGAAGTGGCCGAGTTGCAGGTGGTCACTGGGGTATGACTTGGAATGGTATTTCTGTCCCTGGCTCTTCCCTCTTTATTCTGCTTCCTGGCTGGCATGACATTTTCTCTGCCATCCTCCTCTACTATGCTAGGAGTTGGCCAGTCATGAAATAAAATTGTGAGCCAGAACACCCTCTATGCCTTTAAATTGAAGTTTGTTGGCATTTTGTCCCAGGAACAAAATAATATCAAATACATTTTCATACTTGAGTACTGAATGTATCTGGAATTAATTTAATTACTTCTTTAAAAAATTTCAAAGATTTATCATGACTGTGGGATTTTGGTCGTACATATTTTCTATTTGACTCATTTTATCCTAGTATATCCTGGCATTGTGCAGACACTGATTCCATGAAGAATGAAACTTCAGAGAATATTCTGACCAGCCAAAGGAGATTTTTATGACACAGAAATACCCAAATTGTATGAATATAAGTATAGCTTAAGTTGATATATTGGGGAGATATACATATCACACTGCAAAGTTACAGTTATAATTTTCTCTGCACAATCTAAGGAATGTCCTCCATTGTGAAATCTCATATTATTGTAGGAAAATATGGATAAGAAAATTTCAGAGTTGAATCTTTAGGGGAAAAAAGGAACTTAAATATAGGAATAGTTCATTTTCATAAGTTGATCCAGTAGCAGATCCCTCTGGGATCAAACAATAACTGTATGCCCTGGAACTACCCAAAGAAGCCATGCTTACTATTAGGAGAGCTGCCTCCTTAAATTAATGAGACTGTCCTAATGAAATACTAACTTTCTCCTTGTAGGGGAAAAAATCCTTCCCTCGGGAAAGTTCATTTCTTTTTTTAATTTATGTATTTGGTCTCGCTACACAACTTGGAGTCCTAGTGATTCTCCTGTTTCAGCCTCCCAAGCACTGGGATTACAGGCATGTGTGGTCACACCCAGTTTCAACAGTCAGCTTGGTGGGCCCAGGGCTAGGCAAGCATTGAATGTAGTACTGGGTATCGAAGCCAGGTCTTTGTACCTGACAGGCAGGTGCTTATAGAACACTGAGCTATCCCTTGAGCTCTAAAGTTCATTTCTTAATGGTACAATCCAATGGACATAACAAAAGGCAAAAGGTTGAGACAATGAGTTTATTTTATTCACACTCCCAATACTTCCTCTCAAGTGAAGGCATACTTTTTATTTTTTTTTAAATTATTTATTTATTTATTTGTGTGTGTGTGTGGCCAGCTCAGCCCACCAGGGG
>NW_004524700.1:9329905-9331240 GCF_000260255.1 Octodon degus | reverse complement strand
CAAGTGCAGCTCAGAAAAATGTGTATTTAGCTGTGTTTGGGTGGAACATTCTGTATATGTCCACCAAGTCCATTTGTTTCAAACTCAGGTTCAGTTCTGTTATTTCTTTGCTAAGTTTTTGTCTGGTTGACCTATCTTTTGGAGATAAGGTTGTGTGTTAAGGTCTCCTGTTAAAATTGTGGTATTGGATATTAGATTTTTCATGCCCATTAAGATTTGCTTTATATAATTGGGTGCTCCCGTGTTTGATGCATACATATTTATGAGTGTTACCTCTTCCTCTTGAATTTTTCCCCTAACCAATGTATAATGGCCTTCTTTATTTCGCTTGATCATTGTTGGTTTGATGTTGAGATTGTCTGAGAATAGGATTGCTACTCCTGCTTTTTTCTGAGTTGCTGGGGCATGTAGTATTGTGCTCCATCCTTTGACTTTCAGTCTATGAATGTCTTTAGGAGTTAAATGTGTTTCTTGTATACAGCATATTGTTGGATTTTGTTTCCTGATCCACTGTGCCAGTCTATTTCTCTTAATTGGTGAATTGAATCCATTTACATTGATGGTTAGAATTGAGATGTATTGACTTACGCTTGCCATGTTATTTACCTGTTATCATTTACTCCTTTTTCTCCTGTGTATAATTGTTTACTCTATTTATTTGGTTGCTTCCAATCTCACTCGTGGAGTTCTGATCATTTTGGTCCCTCTCTAGAACATCTTTCAGTAGCCTGTGTAAGGTTGGCTTTGTCATCGCGAAATTCCTTAGCTGTTTTTTGTAATGGAAGTATTTCATTTCTCCATCAAACTTGAAAGAGAGTTTTGCAGGGTATAGTAGTCTGGGCTGGAATTTGTTTGCATAGAGGACATGAAGTACTCTGCTCCATGCTCTTCTTGCCTGCATGGTTTGTGAAAAGCAGTCGGCAGTAATTCTGATGGGTTTTCCTTTGAATGTGATCTGCTTCTTTTCTCTAGCTGCTTTCAGTACATTATTCTTGTGCTGAATTTCTGGATCTTGACTGTTATTTGTCTCGGTGTACTTTTCATTGGGTTGAGGTTCCTTGGCGTTCTGTATGCTTCAGTTTCCTGAATGTCAGATTGTTTCCTCATATTTGGGAAGTTTTCTGCTATTACTTCTGCCCATATTTTTTTAATGTCATTTGTGTTGACTCCTTCTTTCTCATTGATGCTTATTAGTCTCACATTGTTCATCTTTGCATCATCTTGCAGGTGATGAATTCTTCTTTCCTGCATTCTCGTTGTTTTTAAGAGATCCTTTCTTACCTTTTCACTAGCTACACCAGCATCTTCAAGATCTGAAACTCTGTCTTCACATTC
>NW_004524700.1:9323394-9329055 GCF_000260255.1 Octodon degus | reverse complement strand
TACACCCCAGGCATGTATGCCAGGCCTGAGCTGTGCCTGGAGGGGGCAAGGTGGAGTAGGGGGGAGAGGAAGCTCTCCCTCGTGCTCACTGGGTCTGGGCTAGGACTGGGTCTAGGGGTTACCGAAACATGGCAGAAATTCCAACTCGGCAGGCTGGGTGGGGTGATTCTGCAGAGTGGTGGGGAGCAGCCCAAGGGGGTGGGAGAGGGTCCAGCCCAGCTGCTCCTGGGCTGGGACTGGTCCCGCCAGCGCAGGGTAGCAAGAAGCTCTCCACACACTCACCGGACCTGGGCTAGGACTGGGTCTCTATTTGTCCAATGTTGCATAACTATATCTGTCAATCTTAGCAACAGGTTTGATGATAACCTCAAATATTCCTAAAACAAGCATTTGGATATATTTTATTCTTGAAGAATTCTTCAGAGAAAGGGAACTTTCCACACAGAAATATAGTAATGACATAATATATACAGATCTAGAATTAAATTCTTAAACTTAATCGAATAAAGTTGAGCTCAAATATTAGCTGTGCATTATAATAAAAAGTAATTAAATATAAAATTGCTCATGTGTTTTTATACTGAGTACAAAAATATGAAAGTAGTAATTTTTGAAATTAGTAAAAAACTGTTTAGTAGGGCACAGGGAAATCAAATCAAGTGAAATAAACATATCTTTCCTATATCTTGTTTGTACTCATATGTAATTACAGTGGATTTTAGATGTTGGTATTCATGCACATAAAGTGCCTATGTCTTTTTGGCATGCTTTGATAAGTACTTCAGAAATTTTTTAAAAAATGTGATTTCTACTGTTAAGAAAATTTATTTCTTGGGAAGCGCTTTTTTCCTTTTTTTTTTTTTTTTTCCAGAACTGGGGATTGAACTCAGGCCCTTGAGCTTCCAGGGAAGCGCTTATTCCACTGAGCCATCTCCCCAGCTCCTGAAAATTTATTTCCTTTGAAGCTTAAAAGTTACATAAGGTATCAAGGGAATAAAACAGGTTTTTATACAATAGCTAGCGTTATTCTTAAATCTACAGAGAAATAAATTGCTATATGAACTAAACACAACTGTGCCCAAGACAACAAAGATTTAACTTTTATTTGTTATACAATCATGCCGCATTCAAATGACTTCTTTATCTATAATGTCTAGTGACACTATAATTATAGATTTCAGTTACCAAAACTTAAAGTGCCATAAAGCCCTGCCATTATGTGGTGAGTAGGGACCAAGGTATTCCTTCAAGTGAAGAGTGGTAAAGATATTTTGAGAATAATGAAATGAAATAATAAGTCTAATCAGTTAGGAGATTTGTTATTTAATGAGTCTGGCTCTGTGTTTCAACTCAAAGTACCCACTGGAATTTGACATTATCTAATGGCAATTGTCTCCTCTATCTTAACTATAGAAGCTGAAAAAGGCTGATTCCTGACACTGGCTAGGATTTTGTGCACAGCAGTAATTCAAGGAGTCTCTTGCTTACCTGTCTTACCACCCCATACAAGGAGCTGGGAAAGCTCAACAGGAAGAATAGGAACACCTTCCTCACTTGCCTGTGCCTTAAGAGGATGTCTACCTTTTTTTGACAACTAGTCACACTTGAACTTTTCATTTAAAAGTATGGGTTGGTAGAATTTTTGCAAAAAGTGGGACTAAGAGAGGAAGGGGAGAAGGTAAGAAGATGAATAAAAAAATGATGAAGAGTTGTTATATACATACACTAATTTCTAATGAGGAATATAATCATTATATACTGCAAACATATTCTACTAAAAAAAATAAATACAAACTGAAAGCATGGGGTAGGTTGAGAATGAAAGACAATTATCAATCACTATGACCCAAATTAATTTTATCATGAGCTAAGGTGTAATGGTTGATACACTGTGTCAAATTGAGAAGTTTAGAAGCTTAAGTAAGTAACAAAGCAATTCTACATCCTCCAGTGTAGAGAACATGCTCTTACCACTCCAGGATGTTGTTCATTGTGTCAATTTGAGAATTTTAGAAGGTTAATTAAGTGACTTGGTAGAAAGCCCAAGTCATTTCTTTGAAAACATGTCCTGAGCAAGAGGAGGACAGGGAGATGATGGGAATGCCACACCTGCACTAAGGGTCGGTAGCCTGCTTACAATATAAGGGAGGAAAAGAGACTTGCTCTTCCCCCTTTTGCTGTTGCTTTTGCTGAGTTCAACCCCTGTGAACAGTTGCCTCTGTGCCATGTATCACCTTACCTTGGAGCCAGCTGATTATGGACAAAAATATCCACTAACTAAGCTAAATGAAACTTTCCTTCCTTAATTTTTGGCATCAGTTATTTTGTCTCATCAACAAGAGAAAAGTAACTAAGACACAAGAGATTGAATAGTTTTACTATGTTATATTCGGGAAAAGGGGATTTTCAGGTCATTTTGTGTAGTACTGTCTTCTGACCTTTGTTGTAGATCTTTGCTGTAGTTATAACCTTCGCACGTACTGAAGTTCAGGTGCAGCTCTACAAAGTTTGGACTTAACTAGGTGTGTCTGCCTTTGGTCTGGCTGCTGTGCTCAGCTCCTTCCCACTGCTGCCCTTGAGGGTGAACCTGTTGTGCCCCTGTGGCGAGATGTTCTGCTCCTGGACTAGCTGGTTGGATCTATCCTCTACACTCTCTGCAGGGATTGCAGCTGCAGGATTACACCCCAGGCATGTATGCCAGGACTGAGCTGTGCCTGAAGGGGGCAAGGTGAAGTAGGCGGAAGAAGAAGCTCTCCCACACACTCACCAGACCTGGGCTAGGACTGCATCTGGGGGTATCCGGACACGGCAGAAATTCCTACTCGGCGGGCGGGGTGGGGGAGGTACTGCGGAGTGGTGGGGGGCAGCCCAAGGGTGTGGGAGAGGGTCTGGCCCACGCTGTGCCTGGGCTGGGACTGGTCCTGCTGGCGAAGGGTAGCAGGAAGCTCTCCACACACTCACCGGACCTGGGCTAGGGCTGGGTCTGGGGGCTCCCAGAACTTGGCAGAAATTCCTACTCAGCAGGCGCGTGGGGCTGGGGAGGTACTGCGGAGTGGTGGGGGTCAGCCCAAGGGGGTGGGAGTGGGTCCGGCCCACACTGCACCTGGGCTGGGACTGGTCCCGCTAGCGCAGGGTAGCAGGAAGCTCTCCGCACACTCACCGGACCTGGGCTAGGACTGGGTCTCGGGAAAAGGGGATTTTAATGGACAATATGATATAGCTTATATCCTGAACTTTGAGATTGAAGTTAAATTTTTTTAAATGTTAACCAAAAAATTAAAGTAGAATTTGCGTGCTCAAGTATGACTAAATCACTTCTACTGCTTTTACTCTCTTTTACAAAAGTTCCACATATATCAGCAACAAACAAATAGATCCACTTTGTTTCATGCTTTCTCTGTCTAATCTTTTAGATGTTATTAAAAATAGTTTTCAAAAGCTCAATTAATAAAATAAGAAAAATATCTATTAAAAATTCCTGTCAAAGGCTAGCCAAATAGCTCAGCAGATTAAAGTGTCTGCTCAGGCAGACACAGTGGCTGGTGTGCATTGGAATTCTCTTTCTTTTCACCTAAAGTTGGCTGTTTCAAACAATGGACATGTGAACCTTCCAGTGTGTGGTCTCAATTTTGTGGTCTCAGTGTGCAACCTACATGCTATCCAGTTTTCATTTCAGTAGCATAAAGGAGGAAGGTGCAGAAGATGAAAAACTGCTTTTCTTAAAGCTATCTTGGAAAAAAAAGTATCTTTGAAGTTGTACATATCACTTGCTTCCCTTTCCTAGTTTAATATTACGAGTCATACCTATTAGTTACAGAAGAAGCAGACACATACATTTTGGGAAATGATAACCACCTGTATAGTTAGCATTCAAATGTTCTTTCACTGAGAAAGGAAAATAATTTGTTAAGAAATGATTGATAGTGTGTGCCACAATCTTAGGAATTTACATGTATGCAGTATGTAAGGGCCCCAGAAGTAGCCAAGGAACATTGATTTTAGCAGGTTAGTGTGGATCTCCCAAGGAGTATAAAGTGATGTGAGGCTAGATGTAGTTTAAAGCAGACAGACACTCAAAACAGACTTTCAGGAATGAAGTGTGACATGATAGGTCTGTCTCTACAACTAGGGAGACAGTGTCAGCTCCAGAGACAGTAAAAGATTGATTGTTGATTTTGATTGATGGGCTATACCAATGATGGATAATTATCTACAGTATAATACTGTCATAAACTTAAGCCAAATAAATGGCAGTGTTTTCCCCCAGTTTTATTTTATATTAGTATATGCTAGCAGCACATATGATTATATGCCTAATATAAGGACATATTCAGGTAGGTAACACTTCTTAGTTCTTTTCCATACCCTGCCCCTGCTCCTTCTTCCACCCTCCCTCCAACTCTTGGTCTAACTCTCATTTGCAAAAGATTTATCTACCTGTTTCCTATTATCTATTTTTTAATTTGTTTTTTTTTTATTTATATTACATCATATTGTGCTTTTAAATTTTTATTTATTTATTTATTTTTTTGCGGAACCAGGGATTGAACTCAGGTCCTTGCACTTGCCAGGGAAGCACTTATTCCACTGAGCCATCTCCCTGGCCCCTGTGCTTTTTTATAAAAAGGAAGTCATGAAATATTTCAGCCTGAGTATCTGATTTATTCCATTTCACATCATAAACTTGACTAGAGACACACTTTAAAAAAAAATCTAGTTATACAACTCTTGTTACATAGGTCTTGCTTTATCTTGGTCTTAACCATCCAGCAGAAAAGTATAAAAACAAAGTACAAGAAGTAAAACCATGTTGTTATGTTGAGCTGTAGGGGACTCAGGTCAACAATTTCTGACACTGCCAGTCAAGCAGAAGACCCAATACTATTATGGATTACTGGACTCTTTTAGAATATTTTGCTGAGTTTACACACCTATAATATTCAAATAATGGAACTAAACAAAAAAGAGGATATATAAATGAATGCCCATTTTGTATCTGTGTATTCAAAATGGTTAGGATAGATATGTAGTTACAGCCTCTTAATGAATAGCGGGATTTGTTGTAATAGTATTTGTAAATATAATATCATGTCTGCATCTTGTACAGCAAATAACCACTAGGAAGACAGTATGCAATGTGTTAATTATTGAAACTGTCCTACCAATTTGATTTGAAACTGTCTCATTGCTATTTGTCTGTCAATAAAATTATGGGAAAAAATCTAGTTATATAGGTCTTGCTTTATCTTGGTCTTAACCATCTAGCAGAAAAGGATAAAAATGAGGTATATGGCCAGGGAGATGGCTCAGTGGCATAAGTGACTGCCTTGCAAGTGCGAGGTCCTGAGTTCAATCCCCGGTACTGAAAAAAAAAAAAAGAAAGAAAGAAGAAAAAGAAAGAAAGAAAGAAAGAAAGAAAGAAAGAAAGAAAGAAAGAAAGAAAGAAAGAAAGAAAGAGAAAAAATGAGGTATAAAAAGTAAAGCTATATTAATACGTTGAGTTGTAAAAGACTTAGGTCAACAACTTCTGACATTGCCAGTCCTTCAGAGAACCCACTACTATTATGGGCTACTGTTGTGTATTGGATTACTTTGCTGAATTCATGCACCTACAGTATTTGAATGGTAATGGAATACCCATCTCTGACAAAAGTAAACAAA
>NW_004524700.1:9321888-9323294 GCF_000260255.1 Octodon degus | reverse complement strand
GGTCCCTGTGCTTTGCTAAGCTTGTTCTAAGTAGGTGCTTTAGACCACTGAGCCATCTCACCAGCCCCAGAAGGCATACTTTTTAAACATCCTTTCTATCTGTTCTGTTCTCCTTCAGTAATCCATCCACAGAAAATACATTTGGCAGCTGCAGGTCTGTGGGAATATCTCCCAGGACTCATATGGTAGGACTCAGTGAGTAAACTTGGGAGTCAGTCCTGGAACTGGGACAGTTTTCTGAGGGTGGTATTCTGTTATATGAGGCCCCATCTTGTGCCTTCTACAGGTTTCTATGTTTTAATTACCACCACATAGGCTGACTTTATAGCACCAACACATGTCATGCAACAAAGTTGAGAAAACACACTTGAACCACCCAGCTTTCCAAGCACCCAGAAGCTAACTTGAGCACACAACTGCATCTGAGTCACTCTATAAGCTGCTTCTTATCAGGAGCAGCGATCATTTCTGCTTCAATCTGTGCACTCTAACATGTATTCCAGTTTTGAGACTGGTACTGGCCAAGAGAAGTGCCAATTATTTTTCTTCCTCAAATAGTGGCATACCATATGGAAGCACCATATCTAATCTACTTATAATCAAAACAGTAACTGAGCCATATGAAACACTCAGTACATACTGATTTTATGATGGTTTAGGGACATTTCCATAATAGCAACTTCCATTTGAACAATCTAGCCACTTTAGATAAAAAGGTCACTTGACTATTTCATAGATAAAAGCAAATATTTCTCATTTAAAGACTGAAGAATAAAGTTATTTTATTTAATAATTTCAAATATTTCTTTTTTCAAATTTTATTTCATTTTAATTTGAAGAGTAAAAACAAAAGCAAGTAGCAAATAGCAGAGACAGGGTAACAAAAAAGCAATACATGTTGCAGATTTTCAAAACAAGAATGACAAATTAACAGTGCTTGGGGCCAGGGAGATGGCTCAGTGGAATAAGCGCTTCCCTGGCAAGAGCAAGGGCCTGAGTTCAATCCCCAGTTCTGCCAAAAAAAAAAAAAAAAAAAAAAAAAAAAAAAAAAAAAAAAAAAAAACCCAAAACCAAAACCAAAAACAATGCTTCTTATAGTGCCTATTTTTATTGTGCTTATCCATCATTATCATACTCTTTAAAATAAAATTTAAAAAGTAAAAAAACATGAAAAAATAATATTTATTGAAAGTAAGCATTGATATTCAATTATTTGTCCAATTATTTTTTCAAAATTTTATTGATAAACAGCAATGAGACAGTTTCAAATCAAATCGGTAGTAGTGTTTCAATAACTAACACACTGCACATATTTTTCTTAATGGTTAATTGCTGTACAAGATGCGGACTTGAGATCCTATTTACAAACACCATTAGAACAAATCATTCTATTCATTAAGAGAATG
>NW_004524700.1:9317124-9320671 GCF_000260255.1 Octodon degus | reverse complement strand
TATAAATAATCTAGTAAGTTTTTGTCTTATCTCTAGAGTATCCTTTTTTCCTCTAAGGATGTGTATTAAAATTGAACAATTTTAATTAAAGCAGTTACATATACTCAAACACCAATATATGAATTACATTTATAGATAAATACTATGAGGTTCCTTATTTTGTTACTGTTAAATCATTTTATATAAAATATATATTAATGTTCAAAAAATCTTTATACTCTACACAGTATAATCTAAATGTACTGAAAAATCAAAATACCTCCATTACTGAAATATAGTGCATACCAGTATAAAATTCTAACTATAGCTTAATTAGGTTTCAAAGTTAGCATATCTATATGATTAATACAGATACCTGTAACAAATGCTGGTGCAATGTGGAGAAAGGAGTACTAATACACATTGATAGTGGGAATGTAAATCAGTGTAGCTAATACTGGAAAATAGCTTGTCTTGGTTATTTTTCTCTTATTGCTGGAACAATATACCTGTTGCCCAAAATTAAGGAAAGAAAAGTTTATGTAGCTCACAGTTTGTGGTGGTTTCAGTCTTTCATTATCTGGCTCCAAGGCAGAGTGGCATTGCACAGGGACAGCAGCTCAAGGGTGGCAGAAGACAACAAGGTAATAAAAGTAAAAAAGAAGGGCGAGCAATCCTCTTTTCCTCCATTATCAGTCAAGGCCCACACCATCTTCCTGCCCTCTTCTTCTACAAACTGAGGATGTTTAAAAACTAAGGATTCTAGCCCCCTGCTCAATCACTTAGTTCAATTTTTAAACTTCTCAAGTTGACACAAGGAATAATATTCTTAAATAGCAAGGCATGTCCTTCACATCTCAGGATGTAGAACTGCTGTTACTCAGTTAACCTTCTAAAATTCTCAACTTGACACAGTGTGTGAATTATAACACAGTTGTATCATTCCTAGAAATAAAAACAGAGGTAATTAAGTCAGTTTACTAAAGGGATACCTCCACACTATCACAAGAATAAATTAAAGGATCGGCCTATGTGCCTCTCAACAGATGAATGGATAAAGAACTTATGGTGCATGTTTTATGCACAGTGAACTATTATGCATTCATAAACAAGAATGAAAACATGACATTTGAGGAGAATGGATGGAAATAGAAGCCATTATAGAAAATGAAATAGGTCATGTTCAGAAAGACAATTATGGGGTCTGGGAAGATGGCTCAGTGGAATAAGTGCTTCCTGGAAAGTGCAAGGGCCTGAGTTCAATTCCTGGTTCTGAGAAAAAGAAAGAAAAGAAAGAAAGAAAGAAAGAAAGAAAGAAAGAAAGAAAGAAAGAAAGAAAGAAAGAAAGAAAGAAAGAAAGACAATTATTAGAAAATAGATTTTTATGGAAACAGCAGGGGGAAAGTTGAGATGAGTCAGAGAAGGTAGTAGGGGGAGTGGATAGAGCAAAGCTTTATATATTCATGAAGGGAAAAGTCATAGTGAAACTATGACTACAGTGGTACACTGTACCACTGGCTACAGTGGTACCTTAGTTTATGAACTTAATTTTGTTCCATAATTTTGGAAAACATAGCCATGCTTGTATTAATGTGGGAAAGATGATTTCAATCATGTCCTCCAAAAGAACCAAAGAGCAAACAAAAGTATTTGGAAATACATACATATTTGAACCCAGAACCTTTGCATTCGGGGTCACATCACCAGCCCAATCTTCTTCACTCACCCTCTCAAAGTGCTGCGATTACAGATGTGTGCCATAATTATGATATTGTTTACAAAGCTTCCTTGGAAAAAGCCGAACTTTTTTTACCTTAAATAAATGATGAATGTTTGAACAGATAGATGCACAACATTATTTAAACATTAGACATTCTAGGTATGTATTAAAATAGTCTCTCATAAATGTATACCTTTCATATTTTCTGTATCACTTAAATACAGTTAATTTAATTATTTATTTTTATGTATTTAGTACAGGGTCTACAGGGTCTCACTACAGACTGGATTCATAGATCCTCCTGTTTTCAGCCTCCTAAACACTGGGTTTATAGGCTTGCGTCACCACTCCTAGTCTTACAATTAATTTTAAAAATGAAATCACATACATATCCAAAAGAAACAAAATCAATAAACGGAAGAGATGTCTGAATTCATATTCATTTTAGCACTTTTCACAATAGCCAGATATGAAGTCAACCTAGGTGTCTCCTAATAGACAAATTAATGAAGATGTGATATTTTGTATTCACAAGGGAATTTTACTCAAGCACAAAAAGTACTTAAATTTTGTCTTATGTGACAATGTAGAAGAGTCAGAAAAACATCATGGTAAGTGAAATAAAGGCAAGCACTGCTTTTTCTCATCCATATATAAAAGTTGATGTTATTGAAGTAGAGTACCGTGTAGTAAGTACTGGTTCCTGCATCTGGGAAGGACAGAATAGCATGTGGTAGTTGACACATTGTGCCAATCTGAGCTGTTGGAAACTAGGCTGAATTGGCTCAGCAATTCTATGCTTTGGGGCCCTACCCTGCAGGGCTGGGAGAGCCTGCCTGGGGCATGATTGGTTTCAGTCTGGGGAAAGAAAGGGCTTGTGGAGGTGAGGTTGCAAGATTGGTTCCGCAAGGGGCTGGCCCCAGAATGACTCAGCACAAAAGCACTATATAAAGGAGTTGAGGAGGGCTTCTGCTGCCCTCCCTGCTTCCTTAGAGAAGTTGCAGTCTTTCTTGTGCCACTTTGCAGCTGTGCCACTTTGGAGGAACTTGATCTTCACATTCCCACCACTTTGGAGGAGCTCTGGTCTTCGCAGTCAGCATAGAAGGGAGAGAGAGAGGCTAGTTTGATGCCCCAACTGTTGCTCCTCCTTTGCTCTTCGTTTTTTGCCACCATGAACTAATGCAAGTTTGCCTTGGAGGCAACTGAGTATGAACTGAAACCTCCACAAACTGTGAGATAAACATTTCCTCCCTTAATTTTGAGTGTCGGATGTTTGTCCCAGCAATGAGTGAAAAGTAACTATGACAAGCAGAGACAAAGGAAATGATTGGTGAGAAGTACAGAACCACAGGTCAAAAGAAGAAATAATTTCTAGTGTTATGTAGAACAATAGTTATATAGTGACAATAATTAACAATAATTTACGGTATGTTTGAAAACAGAAGAGAAAATTGTGAACATCACAAATAGCAACGCAAAAGACATCTGAACTTCTCAATTAGTCAGGTTGGATGGTTTGATTTTTTACTTCTTCTCTTTGCATGTACAGGGCAAGCTTCCAACTCGCTAAGAGTACTTTAAGTCCTCTAAGAAAACAATTTCCAGCCCAGACTACTATACCCTGCATAACTATCTTTCAAGTATGATGGAGAAGTGAAATACTTCCATGAAAAAGAACAACTAAAGAATTTCATGATGACAAAGCCAACCCTACACAGGCTACTGAAAGATGTTCTAGAGAGGGACCAAAATGATCAGAACTCCATGAATGAGATCAGAAACAACCAACTAAATAAGGCAAACAGTTAAGCACAGGAGAAAAAAAGAGTACATGAAAACATGTAAATA
>NW_004524700.1:9315224-9317024 GCF_000260255.1 Octodon degus | reverse complement strand
TATTAAGAGAAATAGACTGGCACAGTGGACTAGGAAACAAAATCCAACAATATGTTGTATACAAGAAACATATTTAACTCATAAAGACATTCACAGGCTGAAAGTCAAAGGAGGGAAAACAATATTACACGTCACAGAACTTGAGAAAAAGAAGGGATAGCAATCCTATTCTCAGACAGTCTCAACTTCAAACCAAGAATGGTCAAGGGAAATAAAGAAGGGCAGTATATACTGCTTAGGAGAAAAATTTGAGAGGAAGAATTAACACTCATAAATATGTATACACCAAACAAGGGAGCATAAAAAATGTAAAGTATACCTTAATAGAAATGAAAAATCTAATATCCAATACAACAATTTTAACAGGAGACCTTTACACCCCCTTATCCCAAGAAGATAAGTCAACCAGACAAAAATTTAGCAAAGAAATAAGGTAATTGAATAGAGCTTGAAACAAATGGACTTGGTGGACAAATAAAGAGTGTTCCACTCAAACACAGCTGAATATACATTTTTCTCAGCTACACATGGGTCATTTTCAAAAATAGACCACATACTTGTCCACAGGTCATGCTTAAGTATACGCAAAAAATCCAGAAATTATCCCATGCATATTATCTGACCACAGTACAATGAAACTGGAAATAAATGACAAAAGAAACCAGAAGAACACCCTAAATATATGGAAATTAAATGACACCCTACTCAGCAATCAATGGTTCACAGATGAAATTAAAAATGAAATTCAACAATATCTACAATTCAATGAAAAATCAAACACAACTTATCGGAATTTATGGGATATGATGAAAGCAGTTCTCACAGGGAAATTCATAGCTATGAACTTACATTAGGAAAACAGAACTGGAACAAATAAATTCCCTAATGCTGCAACTTCAACAACTAGAAAAGGAAGAGCAAATCAAACCTATAGCCCAAAGATGGGAAAAAGTCATAAAGATTACAGCAGAAATTAATTCAATTCAGATGAAAAATACAGAAAAAAAATTAAGGAAACAAAAAGCTGGTTGAAAGATTAAATAAAATCATTAGGCCCCTAGCTAAACTCATCAAAAACAGGAAAGAAAAAACACAAATACAAGCAATAAAGAATGAAAAGGGTGTAATTATCACATACCCAGTGGAAATTAAGAAGATTATCAATAGCTACTTTGAGAATCTTTGCTCTCACAGAATAGAAGACACAGAAGAAATGGACAGATTACTAGAAAGGTAAAAATTACCACAACTAAATCAACAAGATATAACCACTCTCAGTAGTCCAATAACACTCAATGAAATATGAGATATAATAAAAAGCCTACCAACAAAGAAAATTAAACGTCTGGATGGATTCACAGCTGCATTCTACAAGAAATTTACAGAAGATGTAGTCCCTATGCTCCTCAAACTCTTAAATGAAATTGAACAGGAAGCAATACTCCCACATCATTCCTGGAATTAAGCATTACACTGATACCAAAAACAGGGAAAGATGCAACAAAGAAAGAGAACTACAGACCAATTTCCCTCATGAACATAGATTTAAAAATCCTCAATAGAATCCTAGCAAATAGAATACAGCAAATCAGCAAAAAGATCATTCACAATGACCAGGTAGGCTTAATCCCAGGGATGCAAAGATGGTTCAACATTCAAAAATCTATAAATGTAATACACTATATCAATAAAGCAAAAACTAAAAACAACAGGATCATCTCAATTGATGCAGAAAAGGCTTTCAACAAAGTCCAAAACTCATTCAGGTTCAAAGTCCTACAGAACATAGGAATAGAGGGC
>NW_004524700.1:9312006-9313464 GCF_000260255.1 Octodon degus | reverse complement strand
ATTTGAGGAATGATGAAAAACATGTAATATTTTTATACAATGGATTATTACTCAGCTATGAAGAATGATAAACTTGAAGCCTTTATATTGAAGTGGATTGCACTTGAAGATATAAGTGAAATAAACAAGACACACATGTGTAAATATAGTACAGTTTCCCTATACTAGTTTCCCTTTCTTATACTAAGAACTGAAAAGAGGAAATACAAATAGAAAGGCATAAACAACTAAAAGGAAAGCAAGAACTTGAGGACTAAATAACTAAGAGAGAGAAAGGTGAAGAGCTAGGAAACATGACATTGGCAAGTCATACAGTTATATGTAGAAGTTGGGTTAGGCAATGATCCTGAGAATCTTCAGAAGATTTTTGAATCTAGCAGTTAATTGGAAGGATTCTCACATTGACTAACTATATATACAGACACCTGTGAACTAAGCAACTGCACTGATGATGACAATTTATAGTAGTAGGTTCATGCTTGCAGTGCCTGACATTGTGGTCTTCTGAATATGGGCTGCTTGTCATGACATGCCAGTTTCTGCTGTGTTGTCTCTTGGGTAGATGCTTGTTCAAAAATTAGGGTGTGGTGAATGAAGGCAGGAGACAAGAACAAGAATGTTGTGGGACTGTCCTGCTTCAAAGTTGTATATGGTTAGATTTCTGGACTTACATGTAAATATGAGAATTATATAATTCTTTGTGCCTATTTTTAAAATATATTCTAATTTTTAAATGTATTTTCATCATATTCTGTAGGGAATTAAAGTTTAATATATCAATACTTGATGAAAAATACTTGTTTTATGTTATGCCTAAGATGTTTGATATTCAGACAGAAAGTGAGGTTAAGCTTAACAGCCTAGGTTGTATGGTAATAACAATAAGCTTCTCTTCTGGAGGGTTAGCAACTTAAGTTTACAGACCAAAATTAGATAAAAGGGAGGGCCACAAGGAAAGCCAACATTTTGGCCCTTTCCTATGAAGTTCAGTTAAGACTCAGGACATATGAAAACTTGTACTGTAATGTCATGTAATTCAGTAGTGTCCCAAATTTTCTGATAAAGAGATTATGGGCCCAAAGAGGAAAGTGTTCAATGATGTAGAGTGTGCCTAAGATAAGTCACATGAGAGAAAACATTCTCTCAGGCTTTCACAGAGGACACACTGGCCAAGCAAGGTCCGTGACTCATCTACATGGCTGACACTGACAAAGGATCTACAATCTTAGATAAAGGATCTCAGGATAAATCCTGAGGGAATTTGACTGACCTTATCAGATCTAAAAGCTACAACTCTTGTTGCATATATTTTGTTTTATCTTCGTCTTAATCATCCAGCAGAAAAGAATAAAAACAAAGTTGGGGTGGGCCAGGGAGATGACTCAGTAGGATAAGTGCTTGACTGGCAAATTCAAGGATCTGAGTTCAATCCCCAGGTCCACAAAAAAAAAAAAAAAA
>NW_004524700.1:9295790-9310806 GCF_000260255.1 Octodon degus | reverse complement strand
TACTTGGTAAGTTTTCTGTATGTTATATTGGAAGTTATATAATATATTCCCTTTTTTGTGCTATAGGCTAGAGTTTTTAAATTCAACTACACTCAAATACAGTTATCATACTTATTTTGAATTAAATAAAAATAAAAAGCTAGATAACTCTTAAACCCTGTATGCGAAGTTGTAATGGAAATAAGAATGATTCTCAAAAAGAGATTCTCCCCTCCTCCTTCATCCTGGAAGTAAAATGACTTCATGCTGAGGATGAATTATGTGGCTTCCCTGTCTGTCATACACCAGAACAGCTGAAGGAAAAAATCCATAAACCATGAATTTTAACCTTCTATTGCCTTAAACCATATACCAAACACCAATGAATAGGTTGAAACCACATTGACATACAGCTAAAATGTTCCCCAGGTTGTCCATTTCCTACTTGACATGAATTAGGTCTTCCAGTCTACTCTAGTGGTATGCAACAGCCAGCTCTGGCTTTGACAAGACATTTGTGAAATTTTCTGGAACTCATTAAACAGAGTTATTATTAAATTAAATCATATATGCTTACAATTAGTAATCTCAAAAATATGATAATAAATATTCAAAACTTATTGCTTCTGATATCAAGTTGCTGACTTATAAACCATAGAGTATTTATACAAAGAAAATAAACAAAGGGAAACCAGAGCTCTCTGACTTGCTACTCCAGAAAACTAGCCTGCAAATATTTACCAGCATGCCACTGACTAACTTCATAATTAACTTTTCCCTTGTGAGTCAACACAAACAACTAGTTCTCAGAGAAAAGTTTCATGCTAAATTTAACAAAATTTGAATGTAAAGTAATGGAAGACACTTTTGCTAGAACAAACTTGGTGAAGTCTTACTGATTGTCATTTGTATCACAGGACACAATCTCTATAAAGCTTGAATTCTTATTTAGTACATAACTAAACAAATTGGTTGTATCCTACATTAGACTTATTTTGAAGAGTGAAATGAGATCATGAATATTAAATAATATAGATCCTTAGTAAATATCAGTTGCCACTAATAGCATATAATAGATTCAGCAATAGATAATCATTGAAAAAACAGAAATTATTATTCAAAACTCCTAGTAAATGCAATAAGGACCACTCTTTTTAAAACTCTGCTTGTGTATTAATGTTGAATATTACCACATTAAATCTCAGTACATATAATAAAGCTTGATAAACTCTTTCAACAGTGTTCTTACATTTCCTGTATTTTCCTTGATATCCAAGTTTCTGTTTATTACTAATATACTTCTCTCCAAAATCCTTCATTAATGTAATAGGCACCTTCAGCTCTACCTTGGAAGCACAGCTCAGCATGTATTTCTTGCCATTTTATTCTCTGATAGCCCCTAAATCAGGATGAAAACACTTCTTTCTTGCGAAAGAAGTTTGTAAATTGATGGTTTATTTTTATTTTTTATAAACAAACAATTTTTGTTTTAGAAAGTACTTCAGGAAATACTGCTAATATAAAGCATGACACAGTTACTTATACAAACGCCTGCAATAGACAGTAGGTTATATAGATTTTACACAGTAATAGCTGGACAGAGTTGCACATGCCTATATTACTAGCCTTCCAGGAGGCTGAGGCAGGAAAAGCTAATTTGAATCCATCTTGGCTAGACCTCTCCTCAGTAAAAGAAAAGGCTGGGGATGTACTCAGTGTGAAGACCTTACATTGAACCCCAATTCCCCAGTATGACACACAAAAAATAATTTAAAGGATTATACATTTTAAAAAGAATTTAGAGGTTAGCCAAAATAAATTAGTATACTTTTGTGTAACTCTTTTAAAAAAATTAATCTTTTATTTATTAGGTACAGGTCTCACTATGTAGCTTGTACTTGTAGTGATCCTCCTGTCTCAGCCTTCCCAGTGCTGGGAATACAGGAGTGCAGCTCCAGGACAGTTTTTGTTGCCTGCATGGTACATACAGCATGTGGTACTGGGGATAGAACTTGGGCTGTTGCTTTTGTCAGACAGGTGCTTAGACTGCTGAGCTATCTCCACAGCCCTCATGAGTAATTCTTGCAGACTATAATTAGGGAAGAAATAAGTTGAAAGTGATAAAATATGCTCTACAAAAAATACAAGAACAAGAAAGTCTAGCAGTCAAAGAAACTGGTCAAATAAAATACACCAAATCACAAAGAAAAACAAGTTTTCATGTTAACAGAAATGACAATTGTAAATATGAATGATAGTTTTCTGGCAGAAACTGATACTTATCACACAAATACAAAGTAGCTCTGTTTATGAAATCTCTGGAAACTCTTCCAAATTAAGAGTTTCTTCTATTTGAAATATCTATTTGAAAGTAGTGATGTGTAAGGTGTTAATTGTGATAAATCTGCTTGACTTGAGAGAAAAAAGGCCTATCAGATTAGTAATGCTTTGGAAGTCTCAGGATATCAGTAACTTGCTGACTACTGAGACAGCCTGTGATTAGCAGCCACACTCTCTTTTCCTTGTGGTCTGACATATCATAATCAAGTTTTCTTACTAAAGCACTGTTCCTACATTATGACTGTCCATCACCATGTGTGTGTGCAGTCAGATGTATCTTTATGTTTGGACAATATGGGTAGCTCCTGAGCATCAGTCCCTCCTCACAGGATTAATTATGGTCCCCACACTGCACAGTTAGGGATACAGGGGAGACTGCTGCACTGCTCTGAGAAAATGCATTCCACCATCCTAATGAAGATAACCACAAGATAACCATGGTATATCTGCACATAATTATTCACCACAGTGATTACAACACAAACTCCAAGGATGACACAATGGTTTAACAGAATAACCTTGGCCTCTGGTAATACCGCCAGCTGCCGGGTCAGTCTGCCAGTAGCCATAGACACAAATTGCACATTTCACCACACCATCCTGGAGGTGGTGTTAACATTTTCTTTTTTGTCTTGGTCCATATTTTTCAGCAAACACTGTAGTCTATTATTAGATGATAAAGGCTGTGCAGTTAGGGATATGTCTTTTTCATCCCTGCTTTCATAGTACCTGGCAGTAGCTGATCATTAAATAGTACTTGGAAAAATGAAAGTTTCACATCAAGTAATATATCTCCATCACTCCTGGGCACATGTGTTTGCACAAATTGCAAAGTAAGTACTGGGCTTAGTGAAAGTCTCAGTTCCATTACACAAGGGCAAATGAAAATAGTGTGCATTTACTTTGTAAAAAATAGAGTAAGAATGTCATTAACTCCCTTGAAATAGTCTTTGTTGCTTTATATACACATATACCCCATTATTCTTGCCACTTTCAGAAGCACTTCTAGAGGTCTCCTTTCAGGAGTGTCTTTACAAGGCATGATTAAGAAAAAAAACAAAACACAGTGATTACTGCTACCGAGCATTACACAATGGAAAGGCAGACTCATGAAAACATTAGGCTGTGTCCTTAACCACCTTAGTCACCAGATGTGGCACTTTTCAACTTCTGGTGCTTCTCCAAAGCAAAAAATGATCCTGGAAAATAAATGTTTTAAATCAGTTCAGGACATAGAGGCAGTCACAAGAGTGTAACTAAAGATTCTGGTGAAAGAAGACTTTTAGAACTGTTTCAGAAAGTGCTAAGAATGATGAGATAAGTGTGCACAAAGCAAGGAAGAATATTTTGAGAAAGAGTAATACAATGTCTTTATAATAATTAAAATTTTTTAAGATCCATGATTTTTTCAGTTGCATTTTGAAATGAGAAATCCTTATGATGAAATAAAGTGTAAGTGGGACAAAAGATGACAAAGAAGCAATATAGAAAATACTTACTTTTAAAAATCTTTAGTGAGGGCTGGGGAGATGACTCAGTGGAATAAGTGCCTCCCTGTCAAGTGCAAGGGTTTGAGTTCAATCCCCAGTTCCGCAAAAAAAAAAAAATCTTTAGTGATCAAATAAGGGATTCATATCTCATTGCCATAAACAAGTACAAGAAAATGGAAATTTTAAAGAGAATAAAAGTCATATTGGTGTCAGAAAAGTTAAAAAGAACCCACACTATTTAGAGATGATGAAACACACAAGAAACCACAGGAATAAATATTTGATTTGATCAACAGCTGGCTTAAATGAACTGGTGGTACATATGGATCTTTTTTACTTTGAATTAAAGTTGTCTAAAAAGACTTTCTATCAAAGTTCTCACTTCAAGTTATTTAAATTCCCATATGGTTTATGAATCTACAATATAAACATCTGAAGAACATAAAACACCAAGAATATTTTTCTGTGCAAAATGTCTTCAGTGACAGTGTTCTGAGGAACAGACATCACCCGCTATGCTGAGAGGCAGACATGTCCTTGCAAGCTCCAGGCAGAATGCAGGACTGTGGCTATGCATCATAGAACTTGGGTTCAAAAGTCTGTGTACTACTTTGATTCAAAAGGCACATCAAATGAGAATAAAAATGTGAATCAGTTTTCTGTGGATACAGCATAAAGGCAATTCCTACCTGTCAGGTAGTCTGGAAAGCCCCATCTGCATTTTCCAAGTGTGTTAATCTGTATCATCTATCTGCCCTCTACATCTTAAAATCCTAACAAGTTCTTTCATTAAGAATGGGAACACAGATATCATTTGTTATAATACCAGTGTTCAGTATTTTCTAAATATCTTGTTCTTTCATAGCCATTTCCTTTTACTTCTCCCCTTACTGTCTAGCAATAAGTAACAAGCTTTTTAGAGAGCTGATATTTCACATGTTGGAGTAAAATTCATAGCTAGCATTTATTGTATAGCGCCTAAACCTAAAATGATAACTTTACAGATACTATCCCAAGTAATTTTCATTATGAAATACTTATTATCATTTTTATTTCCAAGAAGTAGAAATTGGAGATTAGAAAAAACAGCAGCTAGTCCGAGTACTCACTTGGAAACCACATCTCTGAGATCAGGTAAGGAACTCCGTGGTGTTAGCTAATGAGTGTGGCCCTGAGCTCTGCGGTCAGTCCAGCTTTGCTGAAAATCTGCCACAAAAACAGATTGCCCACTGCTCACAATAAAGGTACCTTAGTCCAGTTTTTTTTTTTTTTTTTTTTTTTTTTTTTTGTGACACAATCATGTCCAAGTCATCCAGTAATAAAAAGAGGAGTGGTTGCAGCTATAGGTACTTCATGATTTACTTTTCTGAAGATTTGTAATATTTTGACCAAAACAATGAGTTAGTCATTGCTTAGTCATGTTTTAATTTTGCCAGAACTGCTAAAATGAAATACTGAGTTGCCAGTATCTAACCCTAATGTAATGTAACACTGCATAGTGATTTCAAATGTAAGCAATTATGACTGTGTGATCACGGACAGAACAAAATATTTTAATGGGATAGAGACTATGCAAGCTCTTTTCAAATGGTTTAAACTTATTAATAAGCTAAAGAGGCTGAAATGGAAATTCTACATCTGATACACGGATGGCAAATGGATTGAAGTGAAAATAATTGCACAGGATGTCTAAAACAATTGTATGCCTTTTCTTATTGCAATCGTTTTTATCATCAACAAATATTTGAGTTCATTTCCCATTAAAAAATTGAAAAAAATATCAGCATATCAAATACATTACACTTATTTATCTTTTAAAAAACTTCAACCTATTGCAGTAATTCAAAGAAGTAAGCTATTCATTCTTCATCACACTTGTTACTGGCAGAAAGACTGCTTGGTAGTGAATGATAAGAAGGAAGACACAGTTGCTGACTTCATAGTTATGTTAGAGATACAACACAAGTCACAAAGCAACACACTTTGCATTGGGTGAAAGGCTTAGTGGCAGCAAGAGCACAGGAAAAGTGAAGGGAACAAACATGATAGCAACAGGCACTTTTTGCTGCAACAGAAACAATCAGTCTTCCTGGGGCTTTGCCCCTCCCCATCCTGTTCTAGGCAGGGGCCCAGTGCTCAGAGGTCTGACTCATGGTTCTCAGAATACATGCTGAAACAACTGTCCAATATAGCTGAAGCACAAGGAACAAAGATTCAGAGTAAAGCAAAACAAACCCAGACAGGTGACAAACTAATGATTTATACATCACTGAAGAGAGTTTGCAATTTTTCTATGCATCTGTGGTTTTCTATTCTGCCCTGTAGATGCACTAAGGTACTTTAGGTTACTGAGGAAGATTCAGTTAATTCAATGAATAGAAAGGTTTGTTCTAATAGTGTTTGAGACAGGATATCAGGTCTGCATCTTGTACAATGAATAAACTAAGACAACAATATGCCATGTATTAATTATTGAAAATATGCTAGTAATCGGTTGTGAAACTGTCTCATTGTTATTTGGTTCTCAATAAAAATATTTTTAAAAAAGAATGGATGGATGGTAATCTCATTGTGTAGAACTTCTGTGGAAAACAAATAATTTGAAAGCATTTTTGGAGTTTTATCTCTGAAAGCTTCTTTGTGCTAAAGTTAATAAAATGTATAATAATAATAAAAAAACCAGAAACACTCTTCTCTGTCCCTGTCTAAATTCAAATTCTGACCTAGTCTATGCCTTGTAGTTATTACATAAAATGTTACTTAAATTACATAAAATTTCATTACTTGAAATACTGAGAAAGTTTAGGGCAGGCAAACCTGGCTGGGGAAGTAGATGTGACATGTTAATTACAAGGTCCCAGGATACACGTATGTACAGTTCTCCGAGCCCTGCCAGTGGAATTCTACTGGAGAATTTTTTGCTGCAGCGTGGCCTACAATGTTGCCTGAGGAGTAGTACAAAAGGATGTCCATGCTGAGTTCTCCCTACTGTGCTTTTTCACATGCTGTACAGTATACTTATTTTCCTGCCACTTTCTTAACCCGAATGGAGGATGTTTCTTTTCTTACCTTTAACAAATATAAAACTGTGGTGCCTTTTGGTCTTGTGTTGACCAATACTTTGTTTAGGCCAAAAAGACTGAGAAACCACCTTCAGAAGGAGACGCCAGCACCCCAAAGCATGGTACGATGTCACAGGACGGGAACAAGTGATATTCAGTAATTCTGAGAGAGAAAAATGACAGGGTCACATCTGCAGGTAAGGATCACAAGGCCCAGCTGCACTAATGCACCTGGGACTGATTAGTGAGGGCAGTTTGCCCATCATCCAGGTGAGGAACTATGCCAGCTTGCAGGGAAGAAGAAATAAAGGCGTGGTAAACAGTACAGCAGTTGGCGGGGGTTGGGGGCTTAGGACCAGGACAGCCTGCAAGACCCGCACTGTGTCCTGAATAATCTCTGGGGAGAGAGGGAGAGGCACTCCTACAGACAGTTGAGATGACCAAGGATAGAAACTGATACCAGATGGATGCAGATCTTGCTATACTGGCTTTAAAATTATAGGGGCTTCCAGATATACGATCAATATATATAAGGATGCCAAGGTTGAAATCAGGAATTCAGCAGATTGTAGATAAAGTTCTTCTCATCTTCGTGATGGTGGTTGAAACTGCAGATGGATTAGGTAGTCTTGGCATGTTCCACATGCTTTAAAACATGGACTCCTCCCCTTTCCCTTTTCCCTCCCCTCCTTTTTTGCACTGTGGACAGAACTCAGGGACTTTGCACTAAGCTACATCCCTGAGTTGGTAGCTAGCTGTTTTTGTACTTCTTTATATATATTTAAAGACAGGCTATTGCTAGATTGCTAAGGAAGCACTTGAACTCACAACCCTCCAGCCCTAGCCTTTCCAATTACTGGGATTACAGGTGTGTGCCATCACATTTGTCTGTGGCATGTGGTATTTTTGGAAAATACCAAAACACTTGGTGTTTTCCATTCAAAAAGTAAATCTGATTTGAACAGAAGAAAAGCCCATGGTGTTCTACGAAGCCAAGGCCAAATGAACAGGTGCATGCATGGTGAGTGTGCCAGTGCAGGGACATCACATAGCAGGACCATCCTCACCTCATCCCTACTTCATGCAGGACTGTCTGACAGGGAGACTCGCTGCCCAAGTGTGGGTATTGCTCCACTGTGGGTGGAAAGGCTGTTAAATAAAAAAGAGGAGAACAGCTTCTACCCCTTTCAGCATCCCAGCAACTCTTTAAAAAAAAACAAAATACTACATACATGTTTGTGTTGCTGTTTCTTTTTTTCTTTTTAATTTTTAAAAAATATTTTATTTATTTGGTACAGGGTCTTGTTACACAGCTTGGACTGATAGTTATCTACCTACGTCAACCTCCCCAAGTGCTGGGATTGTAGGCATGTACCACCACACCTTATTTTAGCAGCCTGCACAGTGGCATAGCATATGGTCCTGGGGATCAGACCTTGGTCATTACACTTGTCAGCCAGGTGCTTAGACCACTGAGTGAGCTTCCCAGCTCCTGTGTTGCTGTTTGTACTAACCTGACAGCATGGCATTTCTTAGCTGTGTCTGTCTGTCTGCCCATTCCCTATCCCCACTGTCCATGTGTTGCCTTCTTCATGGCTGATGAGCAGACCTCTCACACAGGCAGGCACAGGGCCCTCAGTAAACACACATGGACAAAATGAACAGCATACTTTTTTTGTATGTACAGAAAGCTGGCCCTGCTTTGTGAGGAGTTTCTGTCTCGTGCTCACCCTCATCATTTCTTATTGCTCCTCTTGCTCTTTCCTGCATGTACTCACTCTGCTCCTCTGGTTGCCACAGCCCAGTGGTCTACAGTGGTTTCTTTAAGATGGGGGTTGAACTTGGAACCTTGCACTTGCCTGGCAGGTGTTTATGCCACTGAGCTATCTCCCCGGCCCCTTACAGTGATCTCTTTTGAATACAGGTGGTGGTGATTTCTCTTATTCCCTACTTCTAGGCTCCTCAGAAAGTCCTCAAGTTCCTGAGAGCCAATTCAGAGTGCCAGTTCACAGAATGGCAAAGTGAAAACTGCCTAACCCATAAACCAGCACAACTCAGGAGCAGGAGAAGAGTTGGCTTCTGTTTTTGTTTTTGTTTTGTTTTGCTTTGCTTTGCTTTGTTTTGTTTCTTTCCAGACTAATGAGATCATTCATTCTCACTACTTTTTAATAGGGCTGTAAGAATTAGGCAAATCCTATCCAGTGAACAAAATAGCAGTAAATTTTATGCTGTATTTTTGATTCCACAGCTAGGACACCACTCATCAGCATTTGCAACTATACAAAATGAAATTCCAAGTCTCTACCAATGTGAGAATAAGATAGAAATAAAATGCTAGCTTTTCTAAGATTATACATTCTAAGATGTCTTGAAATTTGTTTTTACCCTGGTGGAACATAAAACCGCTGTGAAGCATCAGAATGACTACATCTTTAAAATCTTTACATGTGCCAATTTTTCCAGTACGTACTAAGTATATTAGTACCCACAATGTAAGAATTCCCGCAGTTTCCTTTATATGTCACAGATTTGAATCCAGTGACAGTAATTTAAAATGACAGATTATCTGATCTTCTTAAGGCAAAGAAGAAATAGAAGAGTTATGTTCACTTTGGGGCTTTCTATTTTGAGAAGAGATAACAGCATCTCTATAGAATTTTTCATAAGATAAGTCTAATCAGAGAAATTACAGAAGAAAATGAATTATAGATAAATATCATGAAAGTAAAATAAAATGTTTTCTTATTCATTAGAACTATATTTCCATTTTCATATTGTGGCTATTAAGTCGACTATAATTGAAGTTTATTTTTTTAATAATTAGTTTTTAAAATCTTTAATAATTAAAAAAGGTATTAAGCAATGAAGCACATAATTAATTCTAAAATAAACATGAAATATTCTAATATTGGTTAATAAGAAACCATTATGAATAATATAGCTAAGTACCACAAAATAATTCACTTACAAATGGGAATTGTCTTTTTCCTGCTTGTTCCAAATTAGTGGAAAACACAGATGCTGACTTAAGTCATCAGATACTGAACTTTGAAAAGAGATCTGTTGTTTTCCAATAATAAAGTCACAATGACTTCACAACTCCTGCAAATTAATTGCATAGTTAAATCTGAGCCTCAATCCTATAAAATATGGGCTTCATTTCCACTAAAATAACATTTAATGAGGTTTGGAACATGTGCCACTGATCATGTAATACACTACATTAGGATCATTATTAACTTTTCTTCCTCATCAGATAAAGACTAAGCTGAAACTCTAAAATCATCAGCTATGTGTGAGCGTGTTGTGGTTAAGATGTGCAGGTGGGTATGTATACTGGTATGCACAATGTGTAGCAGTTGGCATAGGCATGTGTTTCTGTTGTGTGTGTGTGTCTGTGTGTGTGTATGTATGTGTGTGCTCACGCATGCGAGTGTGTGTGCACACTCAGGTGCATGTGTGCCAGAGAGAGACACAGAAAGACCAGTAAAGAACAGTGCAAAGTAGCCAGCAAGAATGTACAGCCAGACTGCAGATGGCCTGATTATAATTCTAGAATGACTATGAAAAAGAGCTAAAATCCTCAGAGAAACTTTAAATGGAATTACAACAGAATCTCAGGAATTTGTTAGCACTAAGTATATGGAAGGTTTCAAATGAGTTCCTGGTTCACAAAAGTATTATTTTATTGCTTACCATTATAAAACTTCTTCTAACCAATATGTATCATGAAACATCCTAAAGATAATATGCCTAGATATATTGTTTAGAGAGCTTTTGTACATATTTCCATTTTTAAATACCATATTACTCATAAATCCTTGAATGATATTGGTAAAATAACCTGACTATGATGCCATTTCTATGCTTTAAAAGATTACTATAATACCTGTCAACTCTAGAGAATTTAAGGAAATAATGAATTTGGCTAAAATTTCTAACAAAGGGGATGAAAAGGTATTTCAGTTCCTCAATTTTTTCTGCCTTCATATGCTACTTTGCAAATCTTTCAAAGCAAATAGTGAAACTACAAAGGCAGTGTTCTTTGTAGGAGACATCTTCTAAAAAGTATGTAAGAGTAAGTTGAAAAGCAGTAAAACGCAGGAAATCACAGAGGAAATAGAGTAATAAAATAACAAAAAGTAATACTCAAACTGTATTTTCTTTCCAATGTGCATCTTTTCATAGGATATCATATCTTTTCATGCTCAGAGGAAATCTGAGACTATATTACATATTTACATATAATTATGGTTCTAAACATGTTCCAGAATTGACAATTTTAGAATAACTCTTCCTATACTATAGTGACACAAAGATGAAGGTATCTATTTTGAATTCAGAGGGCAGGTGAGATAGCTCAGTGGACTAAAACTTCCTGCTTAGGTAAGCTTAAGGAAGAGCACAGACCACATGCCATGCCAGCTCCGCCCTGTTGAACTGGCCAGAGTTCGGGTCTAGTGGTGCATGTCTATAATCCCAGCACTGGGGAGGCTGAAAGCAGGAGGATCACCACCAGTCTGAGCTGCATTAGTAAGGCCCTGAATAAACCAAATACACTAATTTAAAAAAATTCAGTAAATGCCCCCTAAATTTTTGTAGCTTAAATCAATCTTACCAGCATATTTTATTGTCACTTGACTCATTATATGAATCTATTCTAAATATTAAACTTTGGCTTTTTTGTAAGTGCTAGATGAAATGTAAGATCACATGACAGGATAGGCAGTAAAAAAAATCTATGCAGAGTAGAATTCAAGCAACTCTTCTTATACTTGGTACATGAAATAATTTTTTAACCTTTAAAAACCTTTTTTTTTTTTTTACAAACTTGAGATATTTTAATACCTCCAGAAGTAGCACATAGGAAATAACAAAGCATAATTCAAAAGGCAAGAGAAGTTGCAGTATGCTCCTGGATGAACAATAAAGAGCTCTCAATATGATAGTTATGCAGGACTACATAAAAAATATATTAGATGAACCCTTATTTAAAGGTCATTGTAGATTTCTATGAAACAGTACCAATCTTATGTTGGGTTATACACATATTTTTTATTTCCATATATGTTTGTGTATGTGTGTATGAAAGACAGGGAAGGGGCCAGGGAGATGGCTCAGTGGAATAAGCGCTTCCCTGGCAAGCACAAAGGCCTGAGTTCAATCCCCAGTTCCACCAAAAAAAAAAAAAAAAAAAAAAAAAAAAAAAAGACAGGGAAGAAGTAATATAAAGTCAACAGAAAATGGAAATATACTAAAAAGGCAGAAGGATTTTTTTTCTCCAAATGCTTTCAGGGTAGGTTTGGCTGGCTTGAGTGGTGGGGATCGAACCACAGCAACCTGAGCCTGACTGCTTTGTTGAAGCAGCCACTTAAAGAACTGAGCTAAGGGGCAGGTCCCCAAAACCTTTTACCTTAGTTATGGATTCTAATTTATAAAACCTGTATATCTTGGCCAACTTAAACCAGCAAACCATAAATCTTGCCCAGTAATGGGCTAGTGATAGCACAGAAACATCTAGCAGAAAAAGAGGAAAGCCACATCTTGGGAGATTTAAAGGTTAAGATGACTTCACAGTAAAAAAATGAAACAAAGTGAGTGAGGAAATAATTTATTATGACTGTGTTTGGGCACAGAGAACAGTTGCAAATTAGTTGCTAACTGGAATAGAAACTCAAATTTGAATTATAAAAAAGTTAAAGTAAAACTAGTGCTTAGTGGCTAAGCGAAGATTTGTAAAGGAGATATTATGTATAAATATACATGAATCAGTAAGCAAATTACATACATCTGAATAGGAAGTAAACTAGAATACAGGTAGAAAAGGCAGTGCAGCAGAAAAACAAGAAGATACTGAACTACTCAGCAGTTAGGAGACTGCTGATGTCTTCCAGCAGTGTAACAAATACTTGAAGTCATCAGGCCAAGTGCAGGTGGTCTTTGAAATGGCAGGAAAAGCCCTGGCACCATAGTGCTCAGGAAGAAAACAGGAACACCCTGCGTTCAGGTGCGCATACCCAGTGAACAAGCACCTTGTCACCAGCACCTACCATGTACAGGGGACTTGAATTCTGATGGGGCATAGGATGGTTACCAAAAGATACACATGTGTGCCTTTGGAGGACACCTTCCCAACCACCACAGAAATTATGTGATACAACAAGGAGCAACAATTAATAGAACTAGAGTGAGAGAGAAAGAGCAAAAGAGGGTATGAACAAGGAAGATGGGGATGTGCTAGTATTTGAAGAAAGAGGGCAAGAATGTTCTAGATTTGATTACAATCATAAATCAAAGCAAAAAAAAAAAAAAAGAAAAATGACTGATTAGAGAAAAATATTACCCAGCTTGGGTCATCATAATGGCCCATGACCAAAGAAAATGAAAGATCTTGAGAGCAATCATTGAGGAAAGACTGATTAGCTATTAAGGAATAGCTTATTCTAATTGCTGATTTCAGACTATTCAACAGCCAGTACAGATATAATACAGAGATAATGGAATTATATATCTAAAAGGCTGAGTGAAAATAACTGCCTAGAATCTTATACCCAGTACTAAGTCATCCTCTAAATTAAAGAATAAAATATATTTCAAGCCAAAGCATGATGATTTTACTAAAATAACTAAAATATATATTATTTTTGCAATGCAGAAACTGAAAGGAAAATAAAGGAATTAGAAGGTAGGTTACCAAATCTGAAGAACAGTTATCATAGAAAGCATAATTAATTATCAATTTATGACACAGAACCCACAATGGATCTGAAATATGAGACAGGACAATAGTAGACAAATAGAACTGTGAAGCCCTTTCACAAGAGTCACACAGAAATATTTAACTTTCACATTAAAACTCACATTTTAGAAATACACATTTGCAGAAAGCAAGTTAAAATCTCTTCAAGCAACTTATCATAGTGTATATAGGTTTTTTATTTCAAATGGGTCAAGAGGATTCGTTCAACAATGATTTGAAGATATCTAATGTGATATAAGACATAATTTTATATTAATGATATCTAATTTCTCTTGACTACATTTTTCTAACCTTTCTATTTTGCAGCAATTGAAGGGGTAAAAAAAGTTCCAATAACTTACTTGTTTTTTAGGCTTTAAAAAGCACAGTGAGAAGCTTTGCCAAAAACACGTAAAACTAACAGAATCCATTATTCAGTGTATGCTGAGAACTCTAAACAAGCAAGGCAAACCTGCCAACACATGTGCTTTACATTAAGTCCACCCAGCTCAGTCTCACTTCTGTGGGGAAAAAATGTCTTGAAAATAAAGTTACCACAAAAGTATTCACACAGTTCCCATGCACAGTGCATTCTGAAGAAGACACCTAATCTTTACTTCATTACTGTCAGTACATCAGCTTAAAAATACAAAAAAAGTGAAGTGAAAAACAGGAGGAATATAATGAAAAACCAAGATATCCACAACTGGCATTCAACAGGGAACAATTTATCTTCACATGTAAGAAACATGAATTCACAAGATAAAAAAGCACAATTGTAAAAGAGATTATAGGATTCTTGTTTCTGTCAAAAGAAGAAAAATGTGGCAGGATAAGGACAACAGAAAAAGAACACAATTAAGAAGTATAATTATACTAAGAATAGGTCAAAATACATTGTTTAAAACAGACACACTAACATTTCTTTGATCAGTTGTTTAAAAAAATAAAACACAAAAGAGAAAAGAAAATTAATTTGTGGACTTTTGGTATGTTTTTATCAGTAAATTTTGGTTCTGTAAGAAGTGGACTGAGATCTAAGGCCTGGGTGCCAGGGCCATAAAGAATGCTTGTGGGAAGAGTAAACTGGCATACATCTGAGCCCCCTACATCCACAAGCGGAGCTCTCCTGCTTTGCTTTGCTGTGTGGTCTGCCAGCACAATCATTAAGTAATATCATGCTTTCCAAAATTTTTTTTCTCAAGCAGTAAACACCCAGGAATGATGACTTTGGGAATATTATTTTCAAGCAGGTACAGGGGCATAATTCTATTCTTCATCTGTTCATTAGGAGTTACCTGACAGTGAGGATCCTAACAACATCATCCCTGGTATCGCAAAAAAAAAAAGAAGGAGGGAAGGAAGGAAGGAAGGAAGGAAGGAAGGAAGGAAGGAAGGAAGGAAGG
>NW_004524700.1:9270180-9295690 GCF_000260255.1 Octodon degus | reverse complement strand
GAAAGAAAGGAGTTGCCTGACAGTACCCATCAAAATGCTACTAAAATACATCAATCCCAAGTCACACCTGAAATTCTTATTGCCTGCACTTCCAACTGTCTGTATGATATTAAATGATTTTTATAAGATAATATTAGGGGCTGGGGAGATAGCTCAGTAGAATAAATGCTTGCCTGGCAAGCACAAGGGTCTGTGTTCCATCCCTGGTACCACCAAAGGAAAAGAAAAATATTTGCTTTAAACATGGACACATGTTACAAGTAGTGGATTTCTTTTACATTTTGCATATGTTCGTCTGTACATAATTCTAACAACATCATGCAACTTCCATTTAAACATTTTCATTTGAAAAGAAAAATTTAAATGCACAGAAACCTAATTTAGTTTCAAAAACAGATATGCACATTATCATACAAAGGGATACCTTACATAGAATTCTAAATAAATTGTATCTTTTTACAATGTTTTTGAAGTACACTTTATATGTGATGAAATTCACCCTTAAATGTATACAATTACTTTTAGTCAGTGGTTTTTCATAAATTTGTATATTTGTGCAACCCTTTCCATAACCCAGCTTTAGAATATTGTTATCATTCTCACAAGATCTTTTATAGAAATTTGTAGTTAGCCATATTATAATTTTCAGTCTTGAATCACAAATAATCTACTTTTTTACTCCAAAGGTCTGTCTTTTTGAAAATTTGATGAAAATTAAGTCATACCCTGTGTAGTCAATTAAATCTGGCTTCATTAATTTGCACAATAATTATGAGGCTCTTTATAGTATAGCATAGACCTTATAGATAGTTCATATTTGTTTATTCTACCATCAGGGAATGAACATTTGGATCATTATCATCTATCATTGTGTTCAACAGTGTTTCTATGGATTGCACAATCCAGACTCATTGGTTGCTCTTGTCCATAGAGCTTACTCAGCCTTGGAAAAATTGGTTCAAGTTGAACATCCCAGTCCGAAAATCTGAAAACCAGATTGTTCCAAAATCTGAAACATTTTAAGATTGAAGTAAATATTTAAAAAATTTTAAGTTTTAAAACTCAGATTTCCAGTTTTAGGATTAATGATGATCACTTAATAAAGTTTATGAAAATCTTACAAACTTCTAATTAACAATACTTGGATCTCAAACATTTTGGGGAATCTGTGCTAAGATAAACTTTTAGATCTTTCAGATGCTCCAGTATTGTATTCAAGCTTCCAGGAGAAAGAGAGACAGAATTGCAGAACAACCAAGAACACAGATTCTGGATTTGAGTTCAAGTTCCCAACATCGTACTAATTCTAAAAATTAGGGAAATCATTACATTTCTTTGTTTTCTTTAGTGTAGAATAGAGATAGTTTTCACTTAATAAGCTTGTTCTAAGGATTAGGTGATGAAAAATATACATAGCATAATTAGCTCAAGTTGTTAATTGTTATAAAAACTATACACCATATTGTCATGGAAATAGAATAGTAGTAGTACTAATAAAACATGGTGTTTAGAATATATCTATATTCTTACTAAGGTGTGCATACCTCATTCAACAATGACAACATCAAGGACAAACAACACAATTTTTTGTAAGAAAGGAATCAAAATATTTTCTAATCTATCCAGTACCACACAGTCATTAGTGGAAAAAAGAAAGTATCTACTACCCATGTACTTTAAGACACAGCATCACTTGGCCTAGAGATAAACAATAAAATTAAATTTCTAAGACTGATCATTCCTTCTTCATACTATTACATCCTTCTAAACACAACACAAATATATAAATATAAATAGAAAAAGCAACTGTGCAATTTTCCAGCTTAACTTATTTATTCAATGAATATGGAGTACATATTAGGGACAATGACTTTATAATCATTTCAAAACAGGACCTCATTTAATCATCATAGTACTTCTATGGAGTAGCATCTGCATAGATCTCTACTTTCAAATGGGATAAGAGACACAGAGATGTTCAGTAATCTGATCAGCATCATGCAACTCAGAGGGTAGAGCAAGTTCTACACCACACACCCTGTTTGAGAGTGCACCACACACTCTGTTTACCTCTGCACATCACGCTCATAAATGCAGTCTTCATGCACTAGGAAGGATCTCTTACTGAACTATCAGAATGTCTATCATCTTCCTAAGCAACAATCCTGTCACTATCTGTGGAATGAGAAAACAGAATATGCTATGTGGAAAAACAACCCCAACTGTTAAAAATCTTCTATAAATTATGTCCCTCTTAGAAGGTCAATGTGTATATTGCCATTTGTTAACCTTTTAATAATATAAATATTAAGTTTATACTTGTAAAATATAAAATACTCAGATAAATAGCATACACCTCTTACACTAATTCTTTTAGTACAAATTGATGCTTTAAAGTATCAATCATGGCATGACTAAAAAAAGGCTAAGTAGCACATTCATTTTTATTAAGATTTTAAAAGCTCTGAAAAATTCAGTTGTATAGAAACTGTACTACATTTATTGAACTCAAAATGTATCAAATTTTTCAAAACTGTTGTCTGTACTTTTTTATGTTAACACCTATTTATTTACATTAGAAAGAATTTTTCTAGATGTCTAACCAATCCATTAAAAGTTAACAACCATGTTTACCTCTCTGAAACTTTATCTAATACAATATGCGAGTTCTATGACATGGGGGACATGTCAAGTAATAACATGTAACAATAGGGGCAAATGTAACAATGATACAATATAGTCATTAGCATTATAACAATGATAATGTAACAGTGATTACTGTAACAATAATACAATAAAGTAATATTAACCAAAATTATTTATGCCCAAAACAACATGAGACAGTTATCTATTAATTAGGCCTTATTTACAAATGAAATCAAGTGATATGCCACAAACATATAAGGGGTCAAATTGAGTGAGGTATTCATCAGTTTTTTCCACTTTTTCTTTACCTTTGGAAATCACTCTAAAGCATCTGAGGATGAAAAATATAAGAAAAAACTGGGGTACACAATCTCTTTTTCTCCATTCCAAGAAGCACTGTTACTTTTCAAGACTCTGAGGGCTCAATCAGAAGGGCAAATAAGGCCTATACTCTTATGGAGCTTATATCTGACAAGACAGAACAGACATGAAAAAGCAAACAAAGGTACCCAAAATTTCTCAGTGTGCACATGAAAACACTACAGATATTACAGTAAGAACCCGTGTTGCACCAGAAGGCCAAGTACAGGACAAGGCACATGTACATGGACAGCCAAAGCTCATCTTGGGGCACAAGGTAAGCACCTCTATGGGGGTGACCCATGAAATGTTCTAAAATGATAGAATTAGGCAGCTGCCTGCATACTATGGCCTAATAGTAAGGTGGGTCTAGGAAATTCAAAAACAAAACAAAACAAAAACACTGTATGGCAAAGTGTTGGGCAGGAACATCAGAGAATGATAAAAGATGTGCTCTGGATCCAAAGGTGTCCTAGTGGATTAATCACAATACACAGCCACACCAAGGAGACTTGACAGAATCCTAGCAGCAACAGGGAGCCATGAAAGTCTTCAATGTAGTATGTTATGGATTGTTTCATATTTCAAAAAACAGTCATTTTTGTTGAAAAGAAAATAAATTACATACAAACAAAAAATGGAGAAAAGGGGGGACATTCTGGTTACTGAGAGATGAGGGTGGAAAGATGTTTTAATTACTTTCTTGATACTGTGACACAGTATCCAACACTTAAAAGTATTCATCATTTAAAAGAATGTGAGGCTAATTTTGGCTTGATTTTAGAGTTTTGTGTCAATAGTCACCAGGCTCTACGGTAGAATCAGCTCGGTGGAGGGGCCTGTGTGGAGAACATCTGTTCAACCCATGGCAGCCAGGAGAGACCAAGGAGGAAGAAGCAACGGACAAGATCACACCTATCCTTCTGGGTGGAGCTTCCAGGGAGCCACCTGTCCTAAGCAGGCTGCTTCCTAATGGTACATTTGGTGATGAACCCTTCAGTGGGTTATGCTTTCCACAATTAATGGAATTTTGGGTGGTAATTTTAGACATAAACCATAACAATAAAGGTGATTGTGAAAAGAAGGACTCAGGACTCATTTTGAAGGCAGATGTAAAAAACAAGTAAAAAAAAAAAAAAGTAGGAAATAAAGAATGAGAAAAAGGGAGGAAACAGAATCAAAGCCCAGTTTTGATCCAAGCAATTTGTTAGGTGATAGGTTGATTTATTGACATAGAGGCCACTAAAAGAGAAGAACTGTGTGAATTGGCACTGAATATGAAACTGTGCTTTTTTTTTTTTTTTTAGAACCAGGGATTAAATTTATGCCCTTGCACTTGCCAGGCTAGCACTTATTCTACTGAGTCATCTCCCAGCCCCTGTGTTGTTTTGAAGAGTGGAGAAGGAAGTGAGGTGGAAAGGATGAGAGCTTGGTATGTTGCCAAGGCTGGCCCCAAACTCCTGGCTTAAATGATAGTCCTGTGTCATCCTTCCAAAGTGTTGGGCCAGCAGGCTCTGGCACTGTGGCACTTGGAATCACTGTTCCAACATGTTTATGATTCCTACCATATACCAATGGAGACAACAGGTGGGTCAGGACAGTGTCAGTATTTAAGATATAATCTGGGAGTTGCACACATAGAATTGTTGCTTAAAACTATGAAATTAAGCAAGATCCCCATGGAGTGAGCTGGTTATTACATAAAGAAAAGAGGCAAAAAGTATTAAAAGAGAAATGGAGAGATTAAGGAGAAAAGAACTCTCAACACAAGGTTGAGAAAACAATAAAAATTCAACAAAAAACACTAATGAGTGGTGGTCAGTGAGTTAGAAGGATAAATGTAAGGTTTCCTAATCTATGCAAAGAAACATTCTAACAACAATAACTGCAAAGCAGTACTCTCTATCATTTTCAGGGACTACATCACTGCTACATTTCCTTGGTGACCTACATCACAGAGCTAGCAACTTGTCTGCAGATAAGGCTAGGCATAAACAATTATCTTCCAAATGTTTTCGGCAGCTGTTTTGATTTGTTCATGCTATCAACCAACCTCACCTCACAAGCTCATTTTTTTTCCCTGGGGCATCAATCACTGTGATCGTCTGAGAAAAACTACAGTACAATCAGAAAGCTGATCTACCCGTTTCTCCACTGCGACTGTCGGCCTTGCCATCACTGTGCTCTGTAATTCATCATTATCACAGTCGAGGTCACTCTTGATAGCAAATAAATGTAAAATAAATTTGTATTACAGAATTTCACAATCTTCCAACGACTTTAATATCCATTCTTATATTCTTTTTCTTTAACTTAACTGTAACAGCCAACTGTAACATGGCCTGCAAATTCAGGAGGCCTGCTTGCTTCTGAGATTCAGATCATTATGGAATAATATTTGTTTAATTTTGAGCCACAATCATTTTCACTCCTCCCTATGATCACCATCCATAATTTCATAAAACTAAATTTACTTTCATTCTCTAATTTATTTCCAACTTAAACAAAAATAAATTATTTTAACTAAAATACTAGTTACTCTTTTCCTGAATTAAAAACAAACTTTCTCACTGCACAGGGAGTGAAAAAGGAAAGACAAATGCCTTAGCAATCCTTTAATCTCTCATTTTCCACACAATGTCCAGTACAGTGAGCATGTTCAAAAAATATTCAGTGGATGAGAGAACTGAAAAGTCTCTTCAATTAGTTCACACTATTAATTTTTAGTTTGATAAAAGCAGTAAAGATATTAGACTTTTATTACAGTTTAATCTGAACATTTAGGAGAAATTTTCCTATTTCAGTCATTCACTGAGCCCCTCAAATATCTATATTCACTTTTGCTAGTGTATATAATTTGCATTAGTATGCTAACATATAATAACTCATTCTGATTGACAACTGATATTGAATTGAACTATAATTTATTTTACTCTCCAAACTAGCAATGTTATTTAAATCACTTGTTACATTAAGTGGCAGGTACTGTTTTTTGCTCAGTGCAGCAAATACTTTAGATATTTTAAGAAAATTTATAACCCCTACTATAGTAGTGGTAAGATGTTTCAAATTCTTTACTGTTTTTACAAGTCAACTTATAATGGCTTTTTCAGTGAATTTATCACTTTTAATTAACCAAACTCAGCTAAGATAAGCATTTACATTATTTTTCCCATAAAAATTATAACTGAGTCCAAAGGTTCCTCTCACTGTTTGATACGTATACCAATGCTATAAAGATCATAAGATAATTTATCTGAGGGGATAATGTGACATCATGTAATAGCTGCAAACAGTGGCTTCTGAATATATTGCCAAATTGACCCAATTTTTCAATCTCAAACAACATGTGCATCAATCTAATGTCCCCTAGGTAAAGACTGTTTGATTGTAGATCATCAGGATTTCATACTATAAGGCTGGGGAGATGGCTCAGTAGAATAAGTGCTTGCCTGGCAAGTGCAAAGGCCTGAGTTCAATCCTTGGTTCCACCAAAAAATAAAAGAGATTTCATACTAGGCTACAGCATTCCTTTTCCATTTTTTTTTTCTGTAAAAGCCGTATCAGGCAGAATACCTGGGTAGTGTATACTGAACTGTCACAGTAAGCTAGCAGAAAGCTTTAGGGACTCAGTTTGAATACATGAATTGGAAAATATTAATAGGCAAGTTAGTATTACTACTAGATTTTGAAGTTGAGAAATGTTAATTTATCACAACATACTTTATTTTTTTTATTTTATTTTTTATTTATTTATGTGTGTCTGTGTGTGTGTGTGTGTGTGTGTGTGTGTGTGGCCAGCTCAGCCCACCAGGGGGCGGGGCCGGCTGGCATGTGGTGCTGGGGGATTGAACCATGGTCCCTGTGCTTTGCTAAGCTTGTTCTAAGTAGGTGCTTTAGACCACTGAGCCATCTCACCAGCCCCCACAACATACTTTAATACTGGAGAGTTATATAGTTTCCTGGTGAATACATATTATTTATTTTTAAAAGTGAAAGAAAAATGTTATTTTATTTTATTTTTTAATAATTTTATTGAGAAACAAATATCAATGAGACAGTTTCACAACCGATTACTGGCACATTTTCAATAATTAATACATTGCATTTTTTTTTTTTTTTTTTGTGGTACTGAGAATTGAACTCAGGACCTTGTGCTTGCCAGGCAGGCACTTAAGCTGCTGAGCTATCTCCCCAGCCCGCATATTGTTGTCTTAGTGGTTATTCATTGTACAAGATGCAAACATGATATCCTGTCTCAAACACTATTATAACAAACCTCTCTATTCATTGAGTTAAGAGAATGGAGCTGTATATCTATCCTAATTATTTTGAGTATACAGATACAAAAGAGATGTTCATTTCTCTCCCACTTTTTTGGTTAGTTTTGTCAGAGAAGAGCATTCCACTGTCATTTAAATATTGTAGGTGCTTGAATTCAGCAGAATCTCCCAATATAGTCAAGTAGTCCATATTAGTAGTGGGTTTTCCATAATACTAGCAATGTTCAAAGTTGTTGACTTGAGCTTTTTTATAAAGAGAAGGAGTAAAATGCAATCTCAGGCTTTGAGCCCAACCAGAACAAGTACAGAGGACACTAGCTCAGCTGAAATGTATGAATTAATAGTGTCTGAAGTAGAGAAACAACAGCAGAAAGGTATAGAGGAACTCAGATCAGAATTAATCTCTGAAAAAAAATGTTAAGTATTTCTATTGGGTTGTCTTATCAGTAATATTATACAGAGGGACTTTTAAATTTTTTAATTATCCTGATATAATCAATAATGTACTTCTAATTCTCATGCAGCATACATTTTCCATTTTACATAAATATACACTTTTATGTAAAAAGTACTTCATCCAAAGCAGAATTTGATTGAGAAATATAATTAATAAATAACATTCCTTTTTGTTTCACTATTAGAATACATTAAAATTCATGAAGCAGCTACTAGAAATTGATAAAAAAATTAGTATATTCTTACAAGTGAAAATAAGTTTATTAATTAAAAATTCACAGTTCTTCTTATGGTCACATGTGGGTATAACTACGACTGCCCCTGAATTATGAATGAGGACTGTGTACAAAAAAAATCAATCTACAAAAAATAAGTGAACATTGACTTAATACTTGGTTACTATTACATCTCTCAGGAATTTTTAATTGTCCATTTAATTTCTCACAGTCAATATATAGGCAATAAATTATCAAAATGCAAATATTTGATAGAATATTCTAACATGAACTCATGAATCCTGACACCTTAAATTAAAATTTTTAAGTTGCCATTTAAAAATACCATCAATGTTCTATAAAATATCTTTGGAATCCTTAAAAGCAAAATAAATATTGACAAAATTCATGATATTTATTGTAATCATTTTCTTCTGTGTCATTTAAACTTAAAACACAAACCAAAACTATAACATTTATATAACTAGTGTTGGAATTATTAATCATGTTATTTATATTCATTACTTAGTAACGTTAATATCCAAAGATATCTATTTATTAATCACAACTTTTGTTCATATTTGAGTAGGAAATATGTTGGACTTGCATGTTTCTCAGAAATGCTGATATATGCTGTCCAAGTTCCTGAAAGCATTCTGCCAAGTTGGGGCTGACCTTCTCAGGCATTTCTTGGTGTCCTGTTGTCACTGTCTGCCTGCAGCACTGTTTCCCTGATTCATCATGTGGGGAGGTAGGAGTAGATTATGGAGCTTCTGTTAAAAAAATTAGAAAACTTTAAATATAATATATTGACTTCAGAGTTTCAAAAAACAGTGAACCAAACAAGGAGCCAGAAGTTATGAGTGGGGTTGAGGGTGTTTGCAAGTATGAAGCACAGAGGGTAATAAGATGTTTATACATGGATAGAAAAAAGAAAGGCAACATATGAACTTATCCGTGAAAGAAATGCACATGAGGTACCACATATTGTGGGTGTTAAAAAAAAATCTGAGTATCAATAAATCCATCAAGTCTTCAAGAACTGAGCATATTTTTTTCTGAGAACAAAACATTATATCAAGTATTAGCAACTTTAAGATTTACGCTGAGTAATCACTATTTAGTACTGCTGCTCAGTAAGATATTCATAGACAGGTCAGGACTAGCTGTATTGACAGTAGTCAAGAACAAAAGGCAGAAAGAGCGGTCAACCATGAAACAGAAAATAATAATTACCCCAAGTAATATGGTGACGTAGAGTATTCTCTATAAACAGGAGAACTTTCCTTAGATATTTGACTCAGTCTCATCTGAGGAAATAAATTTACTGTTTGACGTACCAATGGATTGAGCCAGCCTCAGAGAGTCATACTCTAAAGTGATGTCATCCACCAACTACTTTAAAATTGAGTGAAGCAGAGGTAAAGCAATGACTTGATTGGTGATACTAAGTTTCAAGGGGTACGTGGAGGGTAGGGCCTCTGAGGTTGTACTCAATTCAGATGTGCTAGATTGCTGCTCCTGGGAGGTGCTCTTCCTCATTCTTGCCTTATACCTTAAGTGATATGTTTCTAAATACTAAGTAGCTATACTTAAGACTTGTTTAAAATAGGTATGTATATGAGGGTAAGAGCTTAGATCATACAGCTTGCTCAATTATTCATTCACATTTTATTAACTACTTATTGGGTACTATGCAGGATCTGTATTGTAATAGTTGATACACTGTGTCAACTTAAGAAGCTTAGAAGTTTAGCTAAATAAATCAGCAGTTCTGTATCCTAGTGTGTAGAGGAAATGCCTTTATAATGCTCCAGGATGTTGTTCACTGTGTCAACTTGAGAAGTTTAGAAATTTAAGTGACTCACAGGGTGCCAGGGTCCTCACTGTGTAAACTTCCTAAGCCTGTGCAAGAGGAGGGCATGGAGATGGTGTGAGTGGTATACTCACCCCAGGTGGTAGGTAGCCTACTCTCAATATAAAGGCAGAAAAGAGGTTTGTTTTTTCTCTTTTGCTCTTGTTGCTTTTGCTGTCTTTTACCTCCTTGAACTGTAGGTCCGGTGCCATGCCTCCCTGCCCTGGAGCCAGCTGATTTTGGACTGAAATCTACACAGATTGTAAGCTAAATGAATTTTTCCTTCCTTAATTTTGGGCATTGAGTATTTTGCTCAGCAACAAGAGCAAAGTAAATAAGACAACTACTAGCAAGATAGAAAAGAGTAAGAAAGTTCTTCCTTAGGAGCTCAAAAGAACCAGCCTAAGCTATGAATTGAGAAAGAACGCAGTTTCTCAGCTTCTGTTGCTTGTCATGTTATTACTGATTTTTTTTTATCAATAAAAACCTGGAATATTTACTAGAGAAGAACAGAATTTTACATTTTAATGAACTCAAATTTTAACTATATCTTTCACATATTAAAAATATGTTTATCAAATACTAATGTGACAACTACTTGCTAAGAACCCTTTCATTTGTTGAGAATATGAAAATAAGTGTACAGGATACTTGCCTACCCACTGTACATGTAGGGAGTGTAGCAAATATTTCTATTAGTAATTAATTAAAAAGCTTGAATATAAAATCCTCATTTAAAATAATCTCACAAATAGGATTTTGTAGGCATTATCTAATTATAACTATTAATTGTATGATTAAAACATTTAATAATATAAGAAGCCAAAAATCAGGACAGTAATCAAATTTTCACCATTTTTACATTAAATCTATATTGAATATTCATAACAGTATGGAAAGAAATTAGAGATTTATAAATTTATAATGCTGAAGTGGACGATCACTTCAAAATGGTAAGTTATACTGACACCATATTAATACTTTTGCAGGATTTTACATATTTGTGTTCTTCCCTTCCCCAAAAAGCATGCTTATTAAAAATAAGTATTTTAAAAATCCATTAGGGCCTGGGGAAGAAAGGTTAGATTTTTCTCGGAAGATTAATATTTCTTTTAGCCTTTATCTCAAGACATAAGAGAACAGCGGTAGATGACAGCTCCCAGGGTCAGATTCACTGTGAAATCCTCGGTGAGGCTCTTCTTTCCCCAGGCCTCATTTCTCTTTTTCTAAAAGGGAAAAAAGTGCCAGCTTGATGGAGTCGGTGTGAGAAATGTGAATATATTAAAAAGGGTTTAGTACTTTCCAAGGGGTAGTACATTAACAACACATGTCAGAATCTTTACTGACAGAAGTTCTCAAAATACTTCAAGTGGAGAATTTGAACCTAATAGGAAAGCCTGGACATACCTCTGGGTCACATACTCTGTGTATAATAGAAAGGCAAACAAGGCTGCAATCATGGTGTACTCAAGTTCTTGCTCACAGCAAAGGACAAGAACAAAACTCTAAACATGCTGCCAGAACCCCTCCTCTTCCCAATCACCACCACTTTTTCCATGTCAACAATATAGATTCTGTTCTGCTGCCAGGCTGTGATTATCTGGCTTTTCACAGTGGAAAAACCTATTAGCGAAGTGTTCCAGCCATAACTTGTGAACTTACTCAGCAGGAGAATTTTTTTTTTTTTGCCAACTACAAGCTGAACAATTTCTTCCTTCATTCTCCTTGTGTATCTTAGTCTCAAAGTTAACCAAAATAGAAGTTGTGGAAATTATCTGATATATGTTTGAAAGGACTTATTCAATTGTATTTCAATTACCTAGAGAATTATTGTCCCCTGTGGAAGAAAAAAACATCTTTATTGGCTTGGCATTTACTGTTAAGGAGCAATAAATAATTTGAATTTGATAGACAGGAGAGTAAAACCTCAATTCTTGACAAAAGTGCATTTACATGTTTAGCTTTTGCAGAATTAATCACCAACCACAATCTGTTTTGATACCTCCACCCTACATATTTGCTTTCTTTCTAACAAGACACAAGAGAACTACAGTATAAAAATTGAATGCTAGATAGATTTCTCAAGAATTGTGATAGGTTTTATACAGAGCTTGCCACAGTATCTTATCTCCCAACATCAATGATATCATATGCCTTAGTGAAAAGTGTACATACACAGGGTCAGTCTGCTTACAGAAGGAGAAAATGTGCCTTTGTAATCAACCATCAGATTTATCTAGGAATCAAATATAGGACCATAACCCACAAGGCACAAATATCCATCATTTGAATCTATGTGTGAAATGCTTTCCTAAGGAAAGTTCTATTCAAATGGTAATCTTTTTTTTTTTTTTTTTTGTATTTTAGTAAGGGTCTAGAGGGTCTTCAGGATCTCACTATGTATACTGGACTCATAGTGATCTGCCTGTGTTCAGCCTCCCAAATGCTGGAATTACAGGCGTGCCACCATGCCCATTCTCCATCACCCTCTCAGCATGCCCCAGGGGTGGGGCAACACACATGCTGGGGATGAACTTTGGCCACTGTGTCTGCCTAAGCAGTCACTTTAATCCACTAAGCCATTTGGCCGGCCCTAAAGGGTAATCAGTTTTTTAACCAGCAAGTTCCTGCAGAGAAGTGATCATCTCTTACTTATTTTTGTAATAGAGGCCTTTGAAAATCAAAGGCAATCTGTTTATTTGGTAAATACACCTAATTAATGCTCATTTCTTAGGCTACTTATGCAGAAGGAAATTGGAACAGGTTAGATTTTTTAAATAAGCACCATAGCTGAGTATAAATAATTAATATGAAGTTCAATCACATTTCAATGGCAATCATCTAAATGTCACGTCAATGAATTAAAGAAAAAGTATTTATCAAGTATTTGCAGATCACTGTATTGTTGAAGGTGAACAGAGAACCCATGAAAGTCTACAATATAAATAAATTTTTGAAACTGATATGTTGAATGCATAAAAATGCAAAATAGATGAAAAGATTGGATTATTTTAGTTGTTTTGTCCAAAATGGAGTCTTCATGCAAATTTTTTGGTACTATCTTTGTGGTGATTAATTCATATGTGTGATGTATATATAAATTAAATTGTCTGTACTCATTAAATGGTAATATATAATTCTGTCAAAATATCCCCTTCAATACCTTTAATATTTGTACATTTTATGTCTTCAATTTTATCCCACTAAACTTTAAAACAGACATAATAAAAGAACTTGAGAATTAATTGAAAAACATTCATAAATTTGAGTAATATGCATAAATAACTACTGAAAACAAAAAGCTTGGGTTTTTCTTTTGTTTTTTTCAAAATTTTAATGATAAACAGATAGCAATGAGACAGTTTCAAATCCAATTAGTAGAACAATTTCAATAATTAATACATTGCATATTGTTGTCTTAGGGGTTATTCATTGTACAAGATGCAGATATGATATCCTGTTTACCAACACTATTAGAACAAATCTTTCTATTCACTGAATTAAGAGAATGTAGCTGTATATCTATCCTATTTTGAATATACAGATACAAAATGATGGTAATTCATTTTTATCCCCTTTTTTCTGTTTAATTTTGTCAGAGAAGGGTATTCCATTGTCATTTAAATATTATAGGTACATGAATTCAGCAAAATGTTCCAATATAGTCCAGTAGTCCATAATACTAGAGGGTTTTCCATAAGACTGACAATATCTGAAGGTGTTGACTTCAGTCCTCTACAGTTCAACATAATAAAATGGCTTTACTTCTTATACTTCGTTTTTAAATTTTTCTGCTGGATGGTTAAGATCAAGATAAAGCAGGAGCTATATAACAAGAAATGTAGCTTTTGTATATGATAAGGTCAGTCAAATCCCCTCAGGATTTAGCATGAAATCCTGTACTGTAGTTTGTAGATCCTTTGTGAGTGTCAGTCATGTGGATGAGTAACGGCCATTGCTTGACCAATGTGCTCTCTATGAAAGCCTGAGAGAATGTTTTCTCTCCATGTGACTCTCCTTAGGCACACTCTACATCATTGATCAAAGCTTGGCTTTTGGAAAACAAAATAGTGCAAGATTTAAGGAAAGGATAACAATAAAAAAATAAATTTATGAACTTTCAACTTTTAACATTTAATTGAAAGTATGACCCAAATGGTAATGATAATACCCAACTATAAAACCTAATAGCTTATATTTACATTATACTAATACTAGTTTTATATATTCCATGCTACTAAGAAGAAAATGGATAATGAAATAACAAGATCCTAGCTTTAAAATTAGTGCTTGTTACTAGATTTTATTTTTCTCAAACTGTGCAATGATGCATTTTAGCCATAATCCTTGTGTAAATTACAGTAATCAACTACATGGTGTGCTTTATAAATTTGCACTGAACTATTACCTGCGTTACTTATCTAGAATCTTCATAAAGTATGAATGGTGCTCATCTATCTCTACCAAAAGAGTTTAAACCACTGAAAATAGTATAGCTAGAGTAACTTCTTAACTATTTCATCAATTCAGCAAACTTCAAATACTGTGTGAGCTTTCAGGATCAAAAATCTCTCTGATCATGTGGGCTCAAATTCAAGGAATATATACATTAATACTCAGAAAAGATGACTTTAAGGATTTTGGAGGTAATGTTATAAACATATTCCACTACTAGCATGATAAAAATAATTGTATTTATTTGAATTTTTTAAATTAATTTTTTGTTATTTTTTCCCATAATTTTATTGAGAAACAAATAGCAATGAGACAGTTTCAAATCAAATTGGTAGGACAGTTTCAATAATTAACACATTGCATACATTCTTCCTAGTGGTTAATTGCTGTACAAGATGTGGACATGATATTCTATTTACAAACTCTATTAGAACAAATCCCTCTATTCATTAAGAGAATGTAACAATATATCTATCCTAACCATTTTGAATACACAGATACAAAATGGACATTCATCTTTATCCCCTTTTTTTAGTTCTGTTATTTGAATATTATAGGTGTGTTAACTCAGCAAAATATTCTAAAAGAGTCCAGTAGTCGATAATAGTATTTGGTCTTCTGCTTCACTGACAATGTCAGAAATTGTTGATCTGAGTCCCCCACAGCTCAACATAACAGCATGGCTTCACTTCTTATACTTTGTTTTTATAATTTTCTGCTGGATGGTTAAGACCAAGATAAAGCAAGACCTACACAACAAGAGTTGTAGCTTTTGGGTCTGATAAGGTCAGTGAAGTCCCCTCAGGATTTGTCCTGAGATCCTGTACCTCAGATTGTAGAACCTTTGTCAGTGTCAACCATGTGGATAGTTTCAAAACAAAAAATCAAATAACCTGTATATTTCTGATTTTTTATCTAAAAGTTTATTTATATTTAGTATTATGTGACATCTAAGCAAGTATATTAAGTACTTAGGGTATAAGGAAACACTGTAGTTTTAAATTATTTATTTATTTGTTCATTCATTTATTTATTTGATACAAGGTCTCAGTACACAGCTTGGACTCATAGTGACCCTCCTGCCTCAGCCTCCCCAGCATTGGGACTACAGGTGTGTGCCACTATGACTGGTGTCAGTTGCTGGGACAGCATGCGCGGGATTCTGGGGCTAGCAGGAATGGCACCCCAGGCATCAAATCTGGGTCCTTGTGCTTGCCAAGCAGGTGTTTACCTCACCAACCTATCTCCCAAGACTCTAGACTGTAGTTTTTCTATGCAACATTTCAAGGCAGGATTTAAGTGTGGACTAATTACTCTCATAGTGCAGCAGAACTTATTTAATTGGCACTATCAAAAACAAAGACACAAATGGAGAAAACATCTTCACCCCAAATTCGTACATTATATGTAAGGAATTGCTTCTCCAACCGCCTTTGTAGCATAGAGGTTTAAAGTGCTAAAATGGTTCTGTGATAGGGTCACAAACTTGGGGTTAGACTGTGTAGAACCATCTAAAGTTAAACATATATTTGTATTAGGTAAGCTGAACAGAAGGACAATCCACAAGATCACAAGACGAATGAATCAGTTGACTGAGAATTTGGAAAGTTAAGGTAAGTGAAAAAGTAACTCTAGAACAATGGAATCAGCTGAAATTGTGGTTGCTGCCCACAAATGCTGAATTTTGTTTTTTTTAGAAGAACCCAGAGAAATAGGAACTAAAATGGAGAAAAGGTTAACGAATAACACAAGTGATATATTTTTAAATTCACGAATAGTGCAGGACATATAAGCATATCTAATCTTCAACAAACCACTGTTAAAATTGACAATTCTTATTTCATATACACAGAGAAGAAATAATGTTACAAATTGCTTAGGCTTGCATCCATACTTACATTACTGTTTTGCTATAATATTGGAACTTTACTGTCAAAAATCTTGGCTAAATATGTCTTCATTCTGAGAATACCACGTTGAGAATAATCTGTGGATAGTCTCTCTAAACAATTTAAAGAGGAAACAAGAGAAGCAACATGATGAATACTTCTCCTCTATTTGTTTTGATTTTTTTTAAAGAAAGAACAGTATATAAGAGATTATCAGGGAATGAGATGAGGGAGAATGAGGACTTGGAGTTATACTTTTTTTTTACTGCAGTGCAAACAAATTTTGGAAGTAGGAGAAATAGCTTCAAACACTGTGACAGTAATTAATACACCTGAATTGTGCACTTAAAATGAGTAAAATGGCTATTTTTATTTATACATATCCAAATGCAATTCTAATAATAATTTCATAATATAACAAAAGCTACAGAATTGCTCAAATAAAAAAAATTGCCAAGCATATGAATGATACCTCAATACCTTTTATGTAACAAAGAGAATGTCTCTTATGGAAAAAAAAATAGAGGGTATAATCTCCTTATGACAGTCAGCTATTTTAGAAAATGAAAAGCTTAAAGAGTGAAATTTCTTCAGAGAATACTGAACTCTGTAGCAGAACTCTGTTTCTGATTCTAGAATCATTTCACAAATATTCAAGAAATAGGTTATGCTCACCTTATTTTCTGAGTCAGACATAAAATAGAACCTGCATCACAGTAGGAAAATTTGAATGCTCTGACGAATTCTGACAATAATTATATTTATGTTTAAAGTTGTATAAGTGGACTTTTAAAACTACTAAACAAAATGAGAACTAAAGAAAGAGAAAAAAAGATAGCTTGCGATTTAGCTCAGTGGTTTAGAGCCTGCATGGTAGCATGAAAGCCTGAGTTCAATTCCTAGCATCACCAACGGGGAAAAAAAAAAAAAAGTAGAAAAAAGGAAGCAAGTGAAAAGGATAAAAGATACCCAAAATAGGAATGTAATAATGAATCTGTACTTGATATATCTATATTAGACTCACTTTTTAAAATTATAATTATAGCAATATTGTTGCAAAATCTATAAACTGATTCTTGGAAAGCATAGCTTAAACATGAGGAAATTGAAAGATATTTTAAAAGATAAACAAAAATGATCTTAGCCAAAATTGAACTAGTATGACACTGCATTAATGACAGATCTTTATGATTTTAAGGCTAAATAATTAACAAATAATACATTTCCACATAAAAATTTAGGAATGTTTTTCTGTTTCCTTTAAGAAAGTGATTGGCATTTGTCTCGGTTACTTTTCTCTTGTTACTGGGACAAAATACCTGACACCCACAATGAAGGAAGGAAATGTTTATTTAGCTCACACTTTGTGGAGGTGTCAGGCCATACTCTACTGGCTCCAAGTCAGAGTAGCACATGGCAGAGGGAAGCAGTTCATAGTCCCGGAAAAGAGAAAAAAAAAATTAAAGCAAAAAGGAGGAGCAGCAGCAGTGCAGAGGCAGAAAGCAAGCCTTTTTGCCTTCCTTATATTGTAAGCAGGCTATGCACCCCTGGGCAGGTGTAGCAATCACACCCACAATCCCAGCCTTAGTTTATGAATTAATCGCAAACTATAAAAGCCTGCCCTATGACTGTTTGAGGTTTTGGAGGACATCTAGTCACAAACAATAACACCATTTTCATGGGGAATACACTAAATCTATAGATTGCTTTGGGAGGATAGACAGGGCAGAGAGAGAGTTCCATGAATTAGAGTGGAACAATTGCTTTTGGTTTTTTGTTAGCATGATAGGGTAATTATAGATTGAAGTACATCTATGATACACTTCCAAAATTACTAGATGAGTCCAAGATTTCCAATATTTAAAAATTAAATTACATATATATATATATTGAATTACTACAATATATTCCACACAGATGTACAAATACCATGTTAATTTTAAAAACAAAAGAACCCCACCAAATGTAGCAAAAGCAAAACATTTGAGAATATGAAGAGAAATTTAATAAGGTAGCCTAGAGATTAATTAACACAATATTTTTAAATGGTTATGAGTATGGAAAATATTATGAAATTGTATTAGAAGATAATAGAGATGACTTGCCCATGGGAACTCATGAAGAGACAATTCATGATCCTGATGAAGAGACAATTCATGATCCTGATGGGCTTAAACCCAGCTGACTCTACATATATTAAGGAAAATCTGCCAAATTCTAAAAGATCTCTTCCCAAACACTGACAAACTGATATTAAATTCAAATGGAAAAATAAAGGAACAAAAATAGCTAGGACTATTCAGTATATTTAGAAGGAGAAGGTGAAGGAATGGAGATAGAAGCAAGATCAAACCTAGTAAGTCTGGAATGTCAAGGATCTGAGTTCAATACCTGGTTCCGCAAAAAAAAACAAAAGAAAAAAAAAACCTAGTAAGTTTGAGAAAGTCATTTTCCTAAACCTCAAAACATAATAAAGTTATAGAAATTTATAAAATATATTATTATGTAGTCTATGATAATGTTACACAGAAAAGCAAAGGAATGATAGGCTTAGAAATATACAAAAGTTTATGAAAATATACAGAAATATTACAAAAACCTAACGCTGAATCAGTAAGATTGCATGGTGCTTGACAATTTGCTTTAAATACAAAAAATCAGAATAGCTAATCTTGAACTACTAACGATATCCAAAAAAATTAGAAATTTAAATGTGACTGTCAGGAGTTTAACACTTTCAGAACAAAAGGAGGGAAGATATTGTATAAGAAAATGTATATAAATCTAGGAAACAAGACAGGGGCAAAACCATACACTTATAAGCACAAGATGGTTAAGGCAATGATCCTGAAAATCTTCAGCGGGTTTTTGAAACTAGCAGTTAATTGGTAGGATTCTCACCCTGAATAACTATATATGCTGATACCTATGAATGAAGCAATTGCACTGGAGATAGCAATGTGTAATACTAGGGTCATGCTTGGAATGTCTGTCATTCTCGTCTTCTAAATATGTACTGCTTGTCATGTCATACCAATTACTGCTATACTGTTTCTCAAGTAAATGTTTATTTTTAAAAAAGGTTAATAAATGAAAACAAGAGACAAGAAAAAAAAGTCACAGGACTGTCCTGTTGCAGTGCTGTATATGGTTAATTTCTAAATTTCTGTGAAAAATATGTAATTGTTTATTCCAATTATTTTCTTTTCTTCTTTTTTTCCCCTTCACATTCTGTAGGGATTTAAAGTTTAACATATCAATACTTGGTGGAAAATATCTGTTCCATGTTATGTCTAAGATGTTTGATATTCAGACAGATAGTAAGGTTAAGCTCAACTGCCTATGTTATAGAGTAATGATATCATTAAGCTTCTCTTCTGGAGGGTTAACAAGTTAAGTCTGCAGACCAAACATTACAGAAAAAGAAGGGCAGCAAGGACAGCCAACAATTTGGTGCTAGCCTTGCAAGGTCAGTGAGGACTCAGGACATAGGAGATCCTATATTGTAACTTCCTGCAACTAATTGTGTCCCAAATTTTCTGATCAAGGAAATTTGGGGTTAGAGAGGAAAGTGATTGATGATGTAGTGTGTGCCTAAAGAGAGTCATATGGAGAGAAAACATTCTCTCAGGCTTTTACAGAGAGCAAATTGGTCAAGCAATGACTGTGACTCATCTACAAGGCTGACTCTCACAAAGGATCTACAAACTGTGGAACAGGGCTTCAGGCCAAATCCTGAGGGGATTTGACTGACCTTGTCAGATACAAAAGTTACATTTCTTGTCATATAGGTATTGCTTTATCTTGGTCTTAACCATCCAGCAGAGAAGTATAAAAGTGAAGTATAGAAAGTAAAGACATATAAATATGCTGAGCTGTAAAAGGCTCAAGTCAACAACTTCTGACATTGCCAGTCCTATGGCTAACCCACTACTATTATGGACTACTAGATTATTGGATTATTTTGCCATACCTACAATATTCAAATGGCAATAGAATACCCATCTCTGACAAAACTAAACAAAAAAGGGTATATAAATTCAGGACCATTTTGTATCTGTATCTATAGAATAGGATAGATATGCTGCTACTTTCTTTTAATTTAATGATAAGGAAGATGTACTAATAGTGTTTGTACAGGATATCATGTCTGCATCTTGTACTATGAATAACCACTATGAAGACAACATGCAATGTATTAATTATTGAAACTGTTCTACTAATCAATTTTGAAACTGTCTCATTGCTATTTGTTTCTCAATAAAATTAATTAAAAAAGAAAATATATATACTTTAAATGAAAGGCAAAACTTTATCAATTTTACAAAAAAATTATAGAAAAGTATAGTTCTATGATCTTGAAATATAAATGAGTATCTTTGTCTCAGGAAGGAGAAAGCATGGGATAGAATTTTTTTAAAAAGTGTATTACAATTTAGAAGACATTCTTCTATCACTAGTCAAAACAACCAATGCAATAGATGCTGTTTTCAAACTTTGTCTTAGACAATACTACTAAATAAATATAATAATATCTATAACACGAAAAGTATAGCTAATCCAGAAGAAAATTATACATTATACAATGACAAATTACTATATTTCCACTAAACATTGATAAATAGGGAAATGCTCATTCAGAGATTTAGTGGATGTCATTTTGCAGACAGTTAAACTTGGAAAACCACACAAAAAAACTACATCTTGTTTAGTGAAACTCTGTATCATTTCAAATTTTTTATTATTTTTATTCTCTTTAAGAAAAGTTCATCAGGGGCCGGGAAGATGGCTCAGTAGGATAAGTGCTTGACTGGCAAACGCAAGGATCTGAGTTCAATCCCTGGTTCCACCAAAAAAAAAAAAAAAAAAAAAAAAAAAAAAAAAAGAAAAAGAAAAGAAAAGTTCATCAATAGGTAAGTACATACACTGTATCATATCTATACAATGCAACATTCTTTGTATTTATATTGTCTAAGGGAATACTTCCAGTAGTAAAAAATGCATAAAGTATAACCAGAAGTTCTAGAAGGCAGAATGTTTTATGAGAAATCATTTTGTATGATAAATACATGCAATATAAACCAGATAAAACTAAAAACTATCATGCATACTGTATATGGATTTATATAAATGTAGAAAATATTTTAAATTCATTATAATAAACACCAATTTCATCATTTTGTTTATAATCATATGTAAAGAAAGAAAAAGAATGTAATTATGGATGCTTACACATGCAAATTAAACATCTGGTATTTGCTATAAAATGTTTTAGGCCAAGTATACAAAATATTTTCTTTGAAAATTTGGGCAGTGGATACAAAGGTGATGATTAGCTTATTCCCTATAATTTTTCAGGGCTATAATATTTTCTAGAGCCCGGCGCGGAAACCGCTGTGCTAGGTCGCTGTCTAGGGCTATAATATTTTCTTACGTGAAAAAAGAGAAAAGTAAAATAAATACCCACAAAAAAGCACAGATAAAATTAAAAAGTTAAAGTTAAAAGTTAATTTAATACTTTAATTAATAAATGTTTCAGTGGTACAGCAAGCTTCAGGAAGATCTAGATTTCTATGTTTTTCAATGTCATCAAAACTGATTTTTTTTATTTTTAATTACATAGTTTGAATGTTCTAACGTCAATCTCCAGTGGAATCCCAGATAGGGCTCTGACACCTGCACACACAAAGTGCAGGAACCTCGAGTTAGGAAAAGAGAAAACCTTCTGGCACAATCTGCAGCAGGTGCCTTCTCACACCATGGCCAAAAAAAAAAAAAAAAAAAAAAAAAATCAAATCCATCTGTCCAATGGATTGAAAAACATCAAATATAAAGTATCTGTTATGTGATAGGAGATAGATATACAGACAGATTTAAAGTCATCAAAAAGGCTTTTCTGTTTTTGTTTTGTTTTGTCTGTTATTTTCTGACAGAATCTCACTATGCAGTTCAGGCTGGCCTTGAACTCACTTTGTAGCCCAGGCTGTTCTTGAACTCACAACAATCCTGCCTCTGCCTACCAAGGGCTGGCATTACAAGTATGCACCACCACGCTGGGCTTCTTTTCTGTATTTTAGTAGTTACTTCTAAGAAGTGAAAGCAAAGTCAACTAATTGCTGGCCCTTGAGAATAAAACTATCCTTAATATTGATGAGAATGCTCTTAAAATTTTATAGTTACTCTAAAACCTTGGCCTTTTGTTGTAATCTCAACCAGGAAATGTGTTTACAAAATAACACATTTTGACAAGAGATATATAAGGCAGCTTTTAATGATAAAAAGTTAAAAACATAATTAAATAGCAAATAATAAATTCTTCTACATGGGACTACTGTGCAGATAAAGTAATAGTAGAGATGCAAAATGCTTTACATGAAAGTGATGGACAGTAATTGTTCAGAAAGAGGTTTTTATAAGAAAATTACAAACTAACCCTGATTCTTTAAAAATAAAGAAAGTTTTCAAGTCTTTAGAGCAACTTCAAGTGAAGTAAATTATCTTGGGAGCTGCATGTTGTAAAAGGTTAGCTTCCACTTTCTCATGCCATTTTAGAAAATAGAAGAGATACTTTTAAGTAGTTAGTATTTAACATTAAGAAGCTAAAATATTACATGTAAAATACGTTAACAGAATGTTCATAATATAACAAAATACTTCCAAATATACTATAAAATAACCATTCATATAATGCAAATTCAATTACTAAGTAAGATATAGAGATATAATAGTACTCTCAAATTAAACAATTAATTGTGATCCTGCTTATTACTGGTCATGAACAGAGTGAACAGCAAGAAAAAAGCGAAGATAAATAATATGTAGTGCAGTTGTATTTCAAATTGCTTCTTGAAACAAACTATCGTACAAGATTATTATTCTACCACTTACCAAAATCTATCTTTTTCAAGGTACAATATAAAGACATACTGACTGATCTATTATCTGTTAAAGCAAAACAGAAACAAATTATCTGGTCCCACGTACAGTATTTTATAAAATCAATTCAATCAAGAGCATTTATTCTAAGGAACTAATGTGCAGTATACTTGTCCCACTTCTCCAAGAATTATTCTGTATTTCATTCTCCAGACCTAAATGCATTTTTAAGGCTGATGAGATAGCTCAGTGGAATAATCATCTGCTTAGGCAAGCACAGGAACTGGGGTTCAATACCATGAACCACATGCTGCACTGGCCTTGTACCCAGGTGCTGAGCGAGGCTGAAAACAGGAGGATCATTATGAGTTCAAGCTGCATAGTGAAAACCTGTACCAAATATATTTAGAAAATGCATTTTTTATAGTAACATATAGAATATTTAGAATACTTTTACTTCTGAAATTTATGTTTAAAAGAGAATATTTTCAAGCAGTATATTGTCACTAACCAACTATAATGGCATAAAATGCCTTGGTTATGCTAGTTTATATTTTCAGATAACTTGATGAAAGAGATCAATGTTCAAAGTGTTTTTACCATATAAAAATTGAAACTGCTGTCCTGAATGAGAAATAAAGACAGGGCTAGGGAGACAACTCAGCAGCATAAGTGCCTGCCTGGCAAGAGCAAGAGGTCCCAACTCCATGGTACCATATTTAAAAACAAAACAAAAACTATAGCAGCAATTCTAGGTTCCTTGTCTTAAAAGCAGCAAAAGCATATATATGCTACTAAGGGAAAGCTATATTTGACACTGTTACGAACTTCTTACTGACATACTGAGAAAAAAAAATCTTACAGGTCAATGCTTTCTGTAAATCACTTCTTTGGTGTTAGATACCATAAATAAATAGCTTAATTAAGGCATCAAATTAATCAAGAATCACAGACATGCCTTGATTAGGGGAAGATGGCATAAATATTATCATCATGACAAATGAAGGATATTACTCTTGGCCTTCAGGCGTCTTCTGAGCAAGCAAATTTAGAGCCCAACTGCCTGGGCAGCTGGTCTAGGCTCCTGATCCTAAACCTCAAGTCTCAGAACAAGGTTTTGGTAAGGGCAATGAGATATATATTGCATTGCGCATGCTTGTGCCTTGAGATTTTATGGCTAAGGGTATGAGAAATAACTGACTCTGATAACTGGAGAGTGTCAAAAAATACCTAGGTAAAAAAGAGTGGCACTACAGAAGTGTTTAACTGAAAACATAAAAGCAACTCTCAGAAATTAGACATGTCCCAGGTTAACTGGAACGGGTGTATTTTTTTAAAACAGGAAATACATTGCAGAGTAGCTGCAGAATAAATAAGAAAAAAACCCTCTAAATTAGGCCAAGGAGTTTCATTTTATCCCTTACAACAATAAAAAGTTAGCAATTAAGTTGTTGTTGTCCTATAAAATGATTTTTATTATTACCTCTCTGTTATTATTTTACATTTGACAAAACTGAAGTAGACAGGTTAAATATTTAGTCATATTCCCAGGAAAAAGAAGACAGATATTAAGCCAGAAGTTTAGAGGGATTTATTACTCTAAAGATAGAATGACTAAAACAAGGCTTCACTATGATTAACTATGATTCTTACACTAGATAAAGAAGAAAAGATTGATGGTCTATCAATCCAAAAATGAAATAACAGAGAGGCAGAATGATGTCTTAAGCTCACGTTGAGAGCTCTTATCAATTTATTAAGTGATAAGTTGCTTAAAATCACAACAACATTTAAAACAAGGCATATACTATAGTTATCATGTAATTCTCTAGAAAATTAATATTACATTTTCTGTCACGTTCCGGGAATGCCGAGACCCAGTCCTAGCCCAGGCCGGGTGAGTATGTGGGAGAGCTTTAGGCTACCTTGCACCGGCGGTACCTACTCATCCCAGCCCAGGCGCAGCGCGGGTGGGACCTTCTTCCACCCCCATGGAAAGCCCCACACCACTCCACAGCACCTCCCCCACACCGCCCGCCTAGTAGGAATTTCTGCCTCGTTCCCAGAACTACCAGAAGCAGTCCCAGCCCAGGCCCGGTGAGTATGTGGGAGAGCTGACTCTACCCCTATTCCACCTTGTCCCCTCCAGACTTAGCTCTGGGCTGCCAAACAGGCCTGGGGTGAAACCATTCAGCTGCAATCCCTGCAGAGAGTGGAGGTGACAGAACCACCAGATAGTCCGGGAGCAGAAGATCTTGCCAGAGGGGCACAATAGGTTCACACCCAAGGGCAGAAACAGAAAGGAACAGAGCACAGCAGCTAGACCCAAGCCAGGCAAAGCTGAATAAATCCAAATTTTGTAGATGTACATTTAAACTTCAGTAGGTGCTAAGGCTATAACTGCAACAAAGATCTACAACAAAGGTCAGAAGACAGTGCTACACAAAATGACAATGAGAAGGAGCAAAATGCAAT
>NW_004524700.1:9213454-9255821 GCF_000260255.1 Octodon degus | reverse complement strand
AGGACATATGAGAACTTGTACTGTAACGTCATGTAACTCGGTAGTTTCCCAAATTTTCTGATCATGCAGATTATGGGGCCAAAGAGGAAAGTGATCGATGATGTATAGTGTGCCTAAGGAGAGTCACATAGAGAGAAAAGTTTTCTCAAACTTTCACAGAGAGCACATTGGCCAAGCATTGGCCGTGACTCATCCACAGGGCTGACACATACAAAGGTTCTACAATCTGAGGTACAGAATCTCAGGATAAATCCTGAGGGGATTTAGCTGACCTTATCAGGCCCAAAAGCTACAACTCTTGTTGTATATGTCCTGCTTTACCTTGCTTTTAACCATCCATCAGAAAAGTATGAAAACGAAATATAAGAAGTAAAGCCATGCTGTTATGTTGAGCTATAGGGGACTCAGGTCAACAGTTTCTGACATTGCCAGTGAAACAGAAGACCCAATACTATTCTGGACTACTGGACTCTTTTAGAATATTTTCCTGAGTTTACACACCTATAATATTTAAATAATGGAACTTAAGAAAAAAAGGAGATAGAGATGAATGTCCATTTTGTATCTGTGTATTCAAAGTGGTTAGGATAGATATATAGTTACATTCTCTTAACAAATAGAGGGATTTGTTATAATAGTGTTTTTAAATAGGATATGAAGTTCACATCTTGTACAGCAATTAACCACCTGAAGAATGTATGCAATGTGGTAATTAGTGAAACTGTTCTACCAATTTAGTTTGAAACTGTCTCATTGCTATTTGTTTCTCAATAAAATTATGGAAAAAAAGAAAATTAATATTACAGTTGAAAAGAAGAACTATTTTTATTTTCCTCTTAGATAATTGACAGGTAGTTTCTTGAAATAACAGATTTGTTTTAAAAGGTGAGATAGCCAGCCTATTATTTCCCCAAACTATGTGCACATTATATTTAAAGGCTAAGATAATTTTGTGTAGAATGATCAAAATACACTTCTGTACTTTATTTCTCTGGACAGTAAACTCTAACACAGCAGAAAACCCAGGAGTTAAAGTGATACATCTACAAGTATTTGATACACACATATTCTAACCCCTGATAGGAGTGCTGAGTAATGCAACATTTTTTTTTTATGTACTTAGCACAGGGTCTACAGCGTCTCACTATACAGATCAGACTTGTAGTTTTCCTCCTGTTTTCAGCCTCCCAAGTGCTGAGATTACAGGTGCATACCACTACGCCCAGTCTCAATCACCATCTCAGTGCACCTTAGGGGTGGGGTCCACACAGCTTGCTGAGGATCGAACCACAGTCCCTGTGTCTGCCTAAGCAGGTGCTTTAATCCACTGAGCTATATGGCTGTCCCGAATGCCCTTAATGGAATGTATGTATCATGGGCAATAAAAGCTATACTATGTAGGGGAAAGAGTTAGGCAAAAAGAGTTGTGCAAATAGGAGTTTTCAAATTTTTTCATGACTTTTTTTTAAAAGAATGAAAATGATACAGAATTTCAAAAAAGATAACAGGAAATTAACTGTGGTTATTATATTTCATACTGTTGTCCTCATAATAGTTGCTCAGATTACCAAATACTGGCCTGAAAATTGATCAAGCAGTACTTATATTTAAAGACTGTTCCTTTCAACAAACTAATAGAACTTAATACTACAATTATCTTAAGTATCTTGTGTGCTACATATACAATTTTCCCTTTTTCTTTTCTCCATTCCCCCATTCCAGTCTTCTTTCTTTTGAGCAGTTTCTCTCACTTTCACAGTATCCAACAAACAGAACTCTGTCTTTCACCAAATCAGCAAAATTTTGTTACACTGCTATGCAGATTTGCATCTTGCTATCTCATTGATCCAAATTTCAAATAACAAAAAGGTATGACCACTGAAAATCTATGTTCATCAAGAAAAGAGGTGTAATTGACATATCTGTTTTGTTCTTACATAGCATTCCAGGGTATTGAATTGTTTAAAGTTATAAAATGTCTACCTTTCTTTTTCTATGGGAAAAAGAAATATCTTGCTCTTATTTGAGTGACTGAAGAAAATTGTGGAACCAACGTGGTAAAACAGAAAGGTCAGAGGCTAGCCTCTAAATAAGGATTTCCAGCGTAGTAGAAGGAAATGACACTAAGTCTGAATCTTGGATGTTGATCTTTTATTCCACTTACCTAACAAAATCACTACTAGAATTCTTAATATGTTAAAGTACTTCCCAAATTTGTGACCTAAATAACAAAGACTACTATTGTAGAAGCTAAATCATGGATCTTAAACACAAAATTTGAGTCAGACACCAGAATTGTCATTTCTGGTTTTGCAAATTGCTAAATGATTGATCATGGGCCATTCACAACTCATCCAAAGTACACTTTAGTCCATTATAAAATGCAGATAACCCAGTCTGTGTTTATGTAAAAAACAAAAAAAGAAAGATAGAAAGAAAGAAAAAAGAAAGAGAGAGAGAGAGAGAGAAAGAAAGAAAGAAAGAAAGAAAGAAAGAAAGAAAGAAAGAAAGAAAGAAGAAAGACTGCTTGGCCATCAAATTAGATTCTGCATGTGGAATATAAAAGCAATATAACTGCAGTATAACAAACTTCAAATAGCACTCATTAAATGTTTTTTTTTAAAATACAAGAATAAAGGCAAGAAAAATATTTTGCAATTAACTTTTCAGTTTCTTAATGAACTGTGATGTTCCTTCTCTTTTACAGACCAATTTATCAGCGGGTATTTAACTAGAATTATACTTCTATATGACCTCTCAGTTTTAGAATTTTTGAGGTCCTCTTGTAAAAACTGTCCAAACTCTAAATCAGAGTTATCTTATCCTAACTCTCTTCATTATGAAACTCTTCCCTTATGTCTTGGGTGCTACAGAATTCCTTCCCCCTTCATCTTTGAGAGATGCACTCCAAGTCCCTCACTGTTGCCATGGTGCCACAGATAGTACTGAACCCTAAAATGTCAAGCCATTGTAGATAACCAGTGGATAGCCTATAGTTTGTGTTACACTAAAAAAAATCACTCTTGAAGCATCCAGTATCTTCCAGCATTGTTCTCCTGTTAGCAAAACTTGGCTTCTATGACCTGATACTCTCAATCTAATGATATTTACAAACAACTAATGCCATCACTGATACATTTTATTTGTAGGTTTGTTTCTAGTCATGTTCCATAAAGCAAGTTTCCAGTTTCTCAATACAAATATACAATACAAGGCAGAAAAAATAGTCTCCCCTTGCAGTCTGGCTTAACCCCTGGCATGTTTAATGAAATATCTCCAGGAGATAAGTGTGACTCATTGCTTCCTACCTGGTTTGCCAGGCTGTGGTAATTTTTAGAACTCTCAGGTAGAACAGCAGATTGTATATCTTCTCTCTCTCCCCCCCCTCTCTCTCTCACCCCTCTTCCCTCCCTCCGTCACTCTCTCTCTTTCCTCTATAGCCTGCCTAAAGCATGATGCTTGAATTACTACAATTAAATTTCATGTCCTTTGGTATTTACCTCAACGGACCTTTGCAACTTCTCTACCACTGAAAACAGAAACAACAATGTGAAAGGTGGATGACTTCACTCTGGCTCACCCTCTAACTTTTGCAGTGACAGTCCAGGCTACACAAAGACGCCCCCTGTGGGCATTTGGCAAGCTTCTTCCATGAGACAGGTGAGGAAATGAGACTAGAAAATTCCAGCCCTGACGTCTGAGTTTTGCAGAAACCCTGAGAAATAACAGATGGTTATTGCTGTGCAACCCCACCCCTGGGGACTGAACTCAGGGTCTTCACAATAAGTGACCACCCCAGTCCTATTTTTTGAGACAGGGCCTCACTATTGGTAAACTGCCAAAATTGAGCTTGAACTTGTAATGCTCCTGCCATAGTCTCCTGGAATGATAAATGAGAGTCATATGCTACCGTGCCCGACAACTGTTACTGTTTTAAAATTACTGTCCTAAGAGTGATTTGTTAACCAATATAGACCTGGAAGTCTGCCTAGACTATGGAATATCAATTTGCAACTAGACATAAGGCAGTCTACAACATCCCATCCTCTCTGCACAATTTTTATTGACAGAAAATAACCACTATAAATGTCACATTCTTATCACTAATATTACCATTATGGAAGAAGTAAGAAATAAGAAAATCACTCAAGAGTGCACTATTACAAATTCCTAAATGCTGATAAAATCCTCCTCTTTGTTTTGAGGAGCCCATCAAAATATTTTTTACTTATGTTTTCAAATATATTTCTCTAACAGGATTTGAAGAATATAATATTTGTTATCATTATCAGTGATACTATATTTTGCTTTAGTGCTTAAAATTTATTTCATTTTTTAAATGAAATGTAGTTAGTTGGTAAATAGCGTATAGTATTTTAAATCCCAGACCCTTTTATTACCTACAAGTTTACATAAATTCTCAGTTTCATGAAATGTAAATGCATTTGAGGAAGATGTTCCTCTAAATCAGTTTCATCCTTCTGTATTCACTCTTCAAGTTTCATCCATATCATATTACTGACCTAAGGCTAGCTTAAACTCTTTACTGTGAATGAAGAAATAGCTCTCTTGGGGCATGCCAGTTGGAATATCTCCACTTCAATCTACTAAACAACATAGTCCCATAACCAACATAAATTAATCTTAGCTTTAGGTTAGTATTACCTTTTCATATTTTTCAATTTTCCCAATTATAAAATGAGGATAACTAGCTACTAAGGTTTATGTGAGAATTAAAGGAAAATATACATATTAAGTTGAAATATTTCTAAAGTTATTATTATATTCATACCTGATCTTCATAATTGTATCTAATTTTTTTCTCAGGTGTTTTTCATGCCTTAACTTTCACTATATGTAGTCAATCACTTAATAATCAATATGTATATTATATGCAGTTAGAAAACTTTAGGACATTAAGTTAGCAAATTATTTATTTCAAGATTAGAGAGGAAACTATTCAATTTCAAGAAATGACTACAATTTAAAACAAAACTACCACAAATAAATGAACAATCTTCCCCAATATTCCATTTAGAATTTATTAATTCTATTTTTTTCAATAATTTTATTGAGAAACAAATAGCAATGAGACAGTTTCAAATCGGATTAGTATGACAGTTTCAATAATTAATACATTGCACATTGTTGTCTTAGTGGTTATTCATTGTACAAGATGCAGACATGATATCTTGTTTACGAACACTATTAGTACACATCTTTCTATTCATTGAATTAAGAGAATGTAGCTGTATATCTATCGTAACTATTTTGAACATACAGATACCAAATGGTCCTTAAATTGTATCCCCTTTTTTATTTAGTTTTTCCAGAGAAGAGTATTCCATTATCATTTAAATATTATATGTGCATGAATTCAGTAAAGTACAGAATTTATTAATTCTAATAAAATACTTAGAAATTCAAGAGGTAGTATAACTAGGTAGTATGGTAGTTTATCTAGGACAAGAAGTAATTTTAGAAACTGATACTGCATCCAATAGAAGTTCAGTAAATGATCTTCCCTTGAAAGCTGAAGCACTTTCTCTTTATTTAAAAACATTAAAGGCAAGAAAACAAAGTTCAGTTTAGCAGGCTCTCTGTCAGAGGTAGATAAGCCTCTGACACTGAGAAATACAGTGAAAACCTAAGTAATCTGGAGGTGGTGAGGAATCACATAAAATTAAAAGCATTATTAACATAACCTTACCTTGTGAAAAATTAATTTCCATTAGAATGCTCCTAATCTGTATCATCATAAGGCTTACTTGGAAAAGATAAGGAAAAGTTTTTGAAAGCATTAATTATGCTTATGGAAAAGAATTGTACAAATATTTCAGGAGCACAGGAAAAGCAACAGTGATGCTTTATCTTAAAATGCAATTATATTCAAGGTATCTACAGGAATACACTGTCATGATTTTGAATTTGATGTTTTTTATACTTTTATTCGTTTGTAGCAACATTATGTGAGTATATTACAATATAAATTTCTTATAATTAAAATGCTATTTACAAACATTTCCGATTTCATATTTTTATCATTCCTATACTTGTTTCAGGTATCACAGTGAAAAACCTGAAGGTCCCCAAATAAAAATAACAATATAGTCCCTTCACTCAATGTGACATTATATAATAACAGATTATTTACTAATACTTACTGTGATAGAAAATTCATAATGCACAAATTAATAAAAAAGACAGCAAAAGGATATATATAGTAGAACAAGAAGATGATATAAAAATATGAATAGTATTATAAGAGAAGAAACATACTTAAAAAGGTTTCTTCTTTTCAGGTTAGCTAACATTTTTCCTTTCACCTTTCTTGTTATTTTTCCAAATTTTTTTTAATGTAAGTTAGACCTTTTATACTAAAGTATTTTAAAGATAATCATCTCTTTTTTAGTTCCTATTCCCCTTTTACTTCATTCCATTTCTTTTCTACTGTCATATTAGTGTAATAATTAAGAGTCTGATGTGTAGGCTCCAAAAGAACTGGGCTTAAATCACAATTGGTAATCTTACAGGTTCCCAAACTTTTACAAATTAGCATAAGTGTCCATCTATGATTATTGGTAAAAGTAAATGCATTATTAATCATTTTCATTTTAAGTGGAAAAAATAAAAACAATGATAAAACAGTTTCCAAACAAGTTAGTAGGAGAGCTACAATAATTAATACATTGAGTATTGTTAGAAATTAAGCTTTTAGTGTGATGCTAGACTCACAGTAATCACTCAAAAACTGAGATCTGCTGCTTTGCATTTTTTTGACTGTCATACAAACTATGGCTATTTTTTTCTACCTCTTTCAGAGTACAGTATTGTTAAGAGGAGCACAAGGCACACAAACATTACCCAAGCAAAACAAACATTTATGTGTCCTCTCATATCACACTGACCTGTGCAAAACAATGAATGAAAGTTCTAGGACAAAAAAGGATAAAGAAAAGAAATCTACACAGCTAAAAGTCACCTTGAAGAGAATATTAGCATTATTTCTTTCGTACTATTTCCTTAGAACTGAACTGATGTATCTGTCAAGCAAGTTCCATTCTTATATGGTGAGGAGCCAAGGTCACCCTCTAACCTCAGTGAGTCTTTTCCTAATTCCTTTTCTCTTTTCCCAGTGTTCAGAGCCTTGGCTAACTGAGATTTCATGTGCTAGAAACTTCTCATTAGTAACACTGTAGGCTTTAAACAAGGATGTTTGAGGTGAAAATACAGAAACTTTTCTGTTTGGATTTCTTTGTTGAATTTTCAAAGTACATTCTTGAAATACACTTTATCTCTGTTTGTATATACAGTTGTATGTAGTTATATGTGAATTACATTCATATGAACTCAAAAACATGTAATGATTTGCTTAATTTACACCATTTCTTATAACTCATACTTGTTTTTAAAAGTCTCTCAATATAGAGAAGCGCCAAGGACTGGCATGTGTGTGTGGGGGACCTTCTGCACTTACTGAGTTCTACTCCACCCGGCCCCCAGGCCCAGCATGTGTGGGGGACCTTCTGCACTCCCTGGATTCTACTCCAACAGGCGCCCAGGCCCGGCATGAGTGGGGTACCTTCTGTGCCCATGCCAGAACCTCATTTATCAGACAGGACTAGTGTGGAACGCTACAGCAGAACTCTCTGAAGAGAGGCAAGGGGTGAGACCCACCCAATTAATCCAGGAACAGAATATCTTGCAAGAGGGGTACAGCAGGTCCACTTCCACAGGCGGCAGCAGGAAGAAGCTGAGCACAGCAGCCAGGCCCACCTGGATGGGTTCAAACCTGACAGATCCAGACCTGGTAAGCTGAAATACTTTGCAAGAACCAACTCTATGAGAGCATCCTTTCTCTTATTCTGCTGAGTAAGAGAGGAGGCAAACAGGTAACTGGGGTGATATAGTCTTCTGGAAGACTACAGGTACAAAAGGGGAGGTGATCAGACAAAACTTAGGGATACTAATTTAACTACAAATTCCCATTCTAATATCTCCTTAGCTATACAGTCATAATGTTTTTCTTAGGGTGTAAAAGGCAAACCAATTAGATACAAAAGTTTGCCAAAAGCTAAATCTGATTACCCATTATTGATGTTGCTAATTATAGTTCTATAAGTGCAAAACGGTACCTACCTTAACCACATAATCTCTCTTGGGTAATATTATTGGTAAATGCTAAGGTAATAACTGTGCCAAAAGGTAATAACTATACCAAAGGTCAGAAGACAGTGTATTATAAAATGTCAAAGAGAATGAGCAAAATGCATTCTCATGCCTAGAGCTCACCTAGAACAAATGCGGGACACACCAGCATAGAAGAAACTGGAAATCACACCCATGAAATCACTGAAATAATCGAGTCTGAAGTAAAGAAACAACCACAGAAAGGTATAGAAGAAATCAGATCACAAATAAACTCTGAAGTTAAAAAAAGAAATAATAACTATAATGAAAGAATTACTTTTCTGAACTTATTAACCTACAATAGTTGAATGGCAATAGAATGCCCATCTTTAACAAAATTAAATGAAAAAGGGGGATATAAATGAAGGACCATTTTGTAGAGAAATGCATATATATACATATATATATATATATATGAAATACATAGATGCATATATAAATATATCTGTATACACAAAAATAAATATACAGCTACTTTCTCTTAGTTCAATGAGAAGAAAGTTTTGAACTAATAGTGTTCAGACAACATATCATGTCTGCATCTTGTACTATGAATACTATGAAGACAACAATATGCAATGTATTAATTTTTGTAACTGTCCTACTAACCTGTTTTGAAACTGTCTCATTGTTATTTCTTTCTCAATAAAATTAATTAAAAAAAGAATTACTAAATGCTTCTAAATAAGACACTGATAAAAATAATAGAGGAGTATAGAAAAATGATGGCATCCTTGAATGAGCAATACAGGAAAGAAAGATAATGCACGAAGCAGATTGAAAAAGATATATAGGAAATTAAAACTTCAATCATAAGCCGGCAAAAGTATATGAACGAGAGTTAGGATGGAGTTTCAGACCTTGAAGACATCATTGCAGCTAATAAAAAGGTAAGAAAGTTCTCTTAAAAACAACTAGGATGCAGAAAAAAAATGATTCAACATCTGCAAGATGATGCAAAGATGAACAATGTAAGACTAACAGGCACCAATAAGAAAGAAAGAGTCAATACAAATTATATAAAAAGAATATGGGCAGAAGTAATAGGAGAAAACGTCCCAAATATGGAGAAACAATCTTACATTCAGACAACTGAACCATACAGAAATCCAAATAACATCAACCTAATTAAAAACACCCTGACATATAATAATCAAGATGCCACATCCAGCACAAGAACAATAAACAAAAAGCTGCTAGAGAAAAGGAAAAGATCACATTAAAGGAAAACCCATAAGAATAATGACAAATTTCTCTTCACAAACCTGAAGTCAAAAAGAGCATGAAGCAAAGTATGTCAAGTCCTCCAGGAAAACAAATTCAAGCCCAGACTGCTCTACCCTGAAAAATTCTCTTTCAAGATTGTTGCAGAAGTGAAATACTTCCATGACAAAGAACAACTAAAGAATTTCATGCTGTCAAAGCCAATCCACACAGACTACAAAAAGATATGCTAGCAAGGGAACAAAATGATCACAACTCTACGAATGAGAATGGATAGAACCCATCAAATAGGGCAAACTAACACAGGAGAAAAAGCAGTATACAACAGTAGTTAAATGACACATCAACCATAAGGCAATACATCTCAATTATAACCATCAATGTAAATAGACTCAATTCACCGATTAAAAAAGAAAAAAAGACTGGCACAGTGGATTAGGAAACAAAATCCAACAATATACTGCATGAAAGAAATACAATTAACTCATGAAGAAATTCATAAACTGAAAGTCAAAGGATGGAAAACGATACTACATACCCCAACACCTCAGAAAAAAGCATGGGTAGCAATCCTGTTCACAGAGAGTCTCAATTTCAAACCAAGAATGATAAAAGGAAATAAAGAAGGCCACAATATACTGGTTAGGGGAAAATACAAGAGGAAGTGGTAACACTCATAAGTACATATGCACCAAACACGGGGGTACCCAATTATATAAGACAAATCTTAATGGACTTTAAATATCTGATATCCAATACTGCAATCTTAATAGGAGACCTTAACATCTCCTTATCCCAAAAAGTTAGGTCAACCAGACAAAAAATTAGCCATGAAGTAGCAGAACTGAAGCAGAGCTTGGAACAAATGGACTTAGTGGACATATACAGAGTGTTCCACCCAACCATAGCTGAGTACACATTTTTTAGGTGTACGTGGGACATTTTCTAAAATAGACCACATACTAGTCCATAGGTCATGTTTAAGTAAATGCAAGAAAACAGAAATTATTCCATGCATCTTAATCTGACCACAGTGCTGGGAAACTGGAAATAAATGACAAAAGAAAGCAGGAAAGCCCGATAAATACATGGAAATTAAACAACACTATCCACAGCAACCAATGTGTTATAGATGAAATTAAACAATATCTACAATTCAATGAAATTTTAAGCTTGATTTATTGGAATTTATGGGATGTAATGAAAGCAGTTCTTAGAAGGAAATTTGCAGTTGTGAACTCACACATTAGGAAAACAGAATGGAAACAATTAAATATTCTAATGCTGCACCTCAAGTATCTAGAAAAAGAAGAACAAATTAAAACCAAAGCCAAAAGACAGGAGGAAACTATAAAGATTAGAGTAGAAATTAATGCAATTAAGACAAAGAAAACAATACGAAGAATTAACGAATCACGAAGCTGGTTCTTTGAATCATGAAATAAAATTGATAAGAAAAGAAAGAAAAACTCAAATTCAAGAGTGAAAAAGGTGAAATTACCACAGAACCAGTGGAAATTCAGAAAATCATCAATAGCGATTTTGAGAATTATTACTTTCACAGAATCGGACAAAGAAGAAATGGACAGATTCCTAGAAAGGAATAAATTTAAAAACTGAATCAAAAAGATGTAAGAACTTTCAATAACCCAATAACAGCCAATGAAATTTAAAATGTTTCTTAAAAAAATCTACCAATAAGAAAAGTCCAGGTCCTGATGGATTCACAGCTGAATTCTACAAAAAAGTTACAAAAGATATTATCTCTATACTCCTCAAACGCTCCAGTGAAATCTAAAAAGGAAATGATTCTCCCAAAATCATTCCTGGAGGAAAGTGTTACACTGATACCAAAACCAGAGAACGGTGCAACTAAAAAGACAACTACAGGACAATCTCCCCATGAACATAGATACAAAAATCTTCAATAAAATCCTAGCAAACTGAATACAGCAAATCATCAAGACGGTAATACACAATGACCTGGTAGGATTAATCCCAAGGATGCAAGGATGGTTCAATATTTGAAAATCTATAAATGTAATACACTAGATCAATAGAGTGAAAACTAAAAACCACATGATCATCTCAATTGATGCAGAAAAGGCTTTTGACAAAGACCAACACTCATTTATGTTCAAAGTCCTACAGAAAATTGACAGTGATGGCCTCTATTTCAATCTGGTAAAAGCCATTTATGAAAACCCAAAGGTTAACATAATTCTAAATGGGGAAAACAAATCTTTTACTCTCTGATGAAGTACAAGACAAGGATGAGTTCTATTTCTACTCCTTTTTAATATAGTTCTGGAATCATTAGCTAGAGCCATTAGACAAGAAAGAGAAATAAAAAACAAATGAGTAGGTAATGAAGAAGCTAAATTATCAATATTTGCAGATGACATGATGCTTTACTTGGAAGACCCAAAAAGCTCCACAAAGAAGCTACTAAAATTAATACACAAATTCAGTAGCATAGCAGTATGCAAAGTCAATATCCACAAGTCAATGGCATTCCTCTACTCAGACCACAAACATACTGGAAGAGAAATTAGAGAAACAATACCTTTTACAATAGCATCACAGAAAATAAAATACCTGGGAATTAATCTAACTAAAGAAGTCAAAGATCTATTCAATGAAATGCAGAGTACTCTGTATAAAGAGATCATAGAGGGTTTCAGAAAATGGAAAGATATTCCTTGCTCCTCGATAGAAAGAACCAACATTGTGAAGATGGTGATACTACAAAAATTGTTGTACAGATCTAAGGCAATCCCTATCAAAATACCACCAACATAGCACACAGACCTAAAATCATTCCTAAAATTTATTTGAACCAGAAAAAACCTAGAATAGCAAAGTCAATCCTGGGTAACAAAGGCAAGGCAAGAGGCTTTAGAATTCTGGGCTGGAAATTATGCTAAAAAGCTATTGTGATAAAATCAGAATGGCATGTCAATAAAATAGACCTGAGGTTCAACAGAATAGACTAGAAGATGTAGATGAAACTACAATCACATTCAGCAACCTTATCTTCAAGAAAGGGGCCAGACATGCTTACTAGAGGAAAGATAGCCTCTTTAACAATGGTTCTAGCAATATTGGCTCTCTATATGCCAAAAACTAGAACTTAACCCACATCTATCGCCATGCACTAAACTAAAGTCAAAATGGATTAAAGAGCTTAACATTAAATCAGAAAGAGTAAATGTCCTGGAAGAAAAGTATGAGGAAATCTTGAAGATATGGGGGTAGGCAGGCAGTTCATAAACAAAAATCAAACTGCACAGGAAATATCTGAAAGAATTAACAATCGGGACCACCTCTTATTGAGAAGTTTTTGCTCATCAAAAGAAGTTACCAAGAGAGTGAAAAGAGAACTAACAAATTTGGAAAAAAAACTTAACTGATAAGTACTCAAAGGTCTTCTATCTAGAATTTATAATGAATTAAAAAAAAACATTAGGGCCCCAAAATTTAAAAACAAAAAACAAAAAACAATGCAGAAATGGTCATCCAAGATGAACACACACTTCTTAGGGGAAGAAATACAAGAAGCAAATAAATCCATGAGAAAATGTTCCACATCACTAGCCATTCATAAAATGCAAATTAAAACAACACTGAGATACCATCTTACTCCAGAAAGAATGGCTATCATAAAGAAATCAACAATTGTTGAAGAGGCTGCGAGGAAAAAGGAACCCTTCCCAATTGCTGGAGGGAATGTAGACTGGTGAAAACATTATGGAAATCAGTGTGGAGACTAAATAACTGGGACTGGAAATCCTATTCAATCCATCTATCCCCCTTCTGGGAATTTTCTCAAAAGAACTGAAAACATCATATCAGAGTGATATGTGTGCCTATGTTTGTAACAGTGCAATTTGTGGTAACCAAATCTTGAAAACTACCAAAATGCCTGTCACCTGAGGAATGACTGAAAAGGATGTGGTATTTTTATACAATGGAGTATTTCTAAGCTATAAAGACAAATAAACTCAAAGGTTTCTTATATATGTGAATGCAACTTGAAGATATACTCATAAGTGAAATAAACCAGACCCACATGTGTAAATATCGAATTATCTCTTGCATCTGAGAACTCAAAAGAAGAAATGAATACAAAGTTATGACAGTCAAATGGAATGCAAGGACTTAAGATTAAACAACAAAGAGAGAGAAAGGACAAAAGCTAGAAAATATGGCAGGGGTAAAACTATACATTTATATGCACAAGATGGTTAAGGCAATGAAGATTCCTAAGAATCTTCATCAGGTTTTTGAAAATAGCAGTTGATGGGCAGAATTCTCACCATAAGTCTATATGTTGATATCTGTGAACTAAGCAACTACATTGCAGAGAGCAACATCTAATACTAAAATCATGCTTCAAATACCTGTCATTTTGGTCTTCTAAATGTACACTGCTTCTAATGTCATACTAATTATTACTATACTCTCTTTAATGTAAATATTTGCAAAAAGTCATAAAACAAGACAAAAAAATTCATAGGATTGTCCTACTGCAATGTTTTATATGTTTTGATTTCTAAATTTCTGTGTAAAAGTGTGTTTTTTTCACACTATATAGGGACTTAAGGTTAGGAATGTCCATGATTGTTGGAAAATAGCAGTTCCATGTCACGTCTAAGGCATTTGATATTGAGACAGATAGTGATGTTAAGATCAACTGTCTCTGTTACAGGGTAATAATATCATTAAGTTTTTATTCTGGGTTTTTAACCACTAAAGTTTGCAGATCAAAAATTAGAGAAATAGAGGGGCTAAGAGGATATCCAATATTGTTGCCCTATCCCTTCAAGTTAAATGAATATTTAGGACATAAGAGAACTTGTGCTGTGACATCCTGTAATTCACTGGTGTCCCAAATTTTCTGATCAATGAGATTATGGTGCCATACAAGAAAGTGATTGATGATGTATAGTGTGCCTAATGAGAGTCCCCTAGAGAGAAAAAATTCTCTCAGGCTTTCCCAGAGAAAAAATTGTTCAAGCAATGGCTATGACTCATCCAGATGGCTGACACTGACAAAAGATCTACAAAGAGCTGTACATGATTTCAGCGTAAAGCCTGAGGGTTTTGACTGACCTTGTCAGATACAGAAGTTACATTTTTTATTATATAGGTCTAGTTTTCACTTAGCCTTGTCAGTCCAGTAGAAAAGTATAAACATGAGCTAAAAAAGTAATGCCATATTATTATGCTGAGCTGTAAAAAGCTAAGTTAATAACTTCTGACATTGCCAGTTCTGCTGATAATGCACTACTATTATGGACTACTGGACTATATTGTGCTATTTTGATGAATTCAATTACCTACATTCTTTGGGCTGTTTTCAAATATGTAAAGGGCCTTTAAAGATTTCTCCAAATACAGCTTCTCTAACAGCAGAGGAACACTCACCTTTGACAAAACCAAACCAAAAGGAGGGATCCAAATAAAGGACTATTTTGTAGTGAAAAATATGTATTTGTGTATACAAGACAGTTAGGATAGATATACAGCTACATTATCTTAGTTCAATGAGAAGAAAGGTTTGTACTCATATTGTTTTGACAATATATCAGTTTAAATCTTGTCCTCTGAATAACTACTATCAAGACAATATGGATTTCCGCCTCCTTCCGGGAACCTGCAGACCCAGTCCTAGCACAGTCCCGGTGAGTGAGTGGCAGAGCTTCCTGCTACCATGGGCCTGAAGGACCGACTTCTGGTCCCAGCCCAGGCGCAGCGTGGATGAGACTGTCTTCCATCCCCTTGGGAAGCCCGCAACCACTCCGCAACACCTCCCCCACCCCGCACGCAGAGTAGGAAATTTTGCACCGTTCCTGGAACACCCAGACCCAGTCCTAGCCCAGACCCAGTGAGTGTGTGGGAGAGTTTCCTCTTCCCGCTACTCCACCTTGTCCCCTCCAGGCTCAGCTCAGGCCTGGCATACATACCTGGGGTGCAACCCTGCAGCTGCAATCCCCACACACAGGGTAGAGGATAGAACCAACCAGCGAGTTCAGGAGCAGAACATCTTGCCACAGGGGCACAACAGGTTCACCCTCAAGGGCAACACCAGGAAGGAGCTGAGCACAGAAGCCAGACCAAAGCCAGGCACAGCTGGATAAATCCAGAATATGTAGATCGGCACCTGAACTTCAATACGTGCTAAGGTTATAACTACAACGAAGATCTACAACAAAGGTCAGAAGACAGTGCTACGCAAAATGACGAGCAGGAGCAAAATGCAACCTCAGAACCCAACCCCACCCATAAAAAGTGCAGCGGACACTAACACAGAACAAATTGGGATTAACACAGCTGAAAGCAATGAATCAATGGCTTCTGAAATAAAGAAAAAGCTGCAGAAAGGTATACAGGAACTCACATTGGAAATAAAAATAGAAATCCCTGAATTAATAGCATCTGAAGTAAAGAATCAAATGCAGAAACATATGGAGGAAACCCAGTGCCCACACAGAACAAGTGCAGAGGCCACTAGCTCGGATCAAATGCATGAATTAATAGCGTCAATAGAAAATAAGCAGCAGCAGAAAGATATAGAGGAAATCAGAGCGCAACTATTTTCTGAAATAAAAAAAAGAATTCTGAGAACTCATAGCATCTGAAGTAAAGAAGCAACTGCAGAAACATAGGGAGGAAAACCAACCTGAAAAAAAACACTGCAGTAAAAGAATGTATAAATGCTTCTAAAGAAGGCATTGATAAAAAACAGAGGAGATAAGAAAAATGATGTATTCTTTGAATGAGCAATACAGGAAAGAAATAGATCGCATGAAGCAGAGTCAAAGAGATATAGAGGAAACTAAAACCTCCATCACAAGCTTGCAAAACCGTTTAAGTGAAAATGAAGACAGCGTTTCAGATCTTGAAGATGTTGGTGCAGCTAGTGAAAAGGTAAAAAAGGATCTCAGAAAAACAATGAGGATGCAGGAAAGAATGATCTATCACCTCAAGATGATGCAAAGATGAACAATGTGAGACTAATAGGCATCAATGAGAAAGAAGGAGTCAACACAAATGACATTAAAAAAAATGGGCAGAAGTAATAGCAGAAAACTTCCCAAATATGAGGAAACAATCTGACATTCAGGTAACTGAAGCATACAGAATGCTAAGTAACCTCAATCCAATGAAAAACACACCGAGACATATAATAGTCATGATCCCAGAAATTCAGCACAAGAATAATATACTGAAAGCTGCTAGAGAAAAGAAGCAGATCACTTTCAAAGGAAAGCCTATCAGAATTATGGCCAATTTCTCTTCACAGACCATGCAGGCAAGAAGAGCATGGAGCAGAGTACTTCAGGTCCTCTATGAAAAAATTCCAGCCGAGACTACTATATCCTGCAAAACTCTCTTTCAAGTTTGATGGAGAAATGAAATACTTCCATGACAAAGAACAGCTAAAGAATTTCATGATGACAAAGCCAGCCCTACAGAGGCTAATGAAAGATGTTCTACAGAGGGAACAAAATGATCAGAACTCCACGAATGAGATCAGAAGCAACCAACTAAATAGGGCAAGCAATTAAACACAAGAGAAAAAGGAGTAAATGAAAACAGGTATATAACATGGCAACCATAAGTCAATACATCTCAATTCTAACAATCAATGAAAATGGACTCAATTCACCAATTAAGAGAAATAGACTGACACAGTGGATTAGGAAACAAAATCCAACAATATGCTGTATATAAGAAACATATTTAACTCATAAACACATTCGTAGGCTGAAAGTCAAAGGATGGAACACAATACCACGTGCCCCAGCACCTCAGAAAAAAAGCAGGGGTAGCAATTCTATTCTCAGACAGTCTCAACTTCAAACCAACAATGATCAAGCGAAATAAAGATGGCCACTATATACAGGTTAGGGGAAAAATTCAAGAGGAAGAGGTAACACTCATAAATATGTATGTACCAAACACGGGAGCACCCAACTATATAAAGCAAATATTAATGGACATGAAAAATCTAATATCCAATACCACAATTTTAACAGGAGACCTTAAAACCCCTTATCTCCAAAAGATGGGTCAACCAGACAAAAACTTAGCAAAGAAGTAACAGTACTAAACCGGAGCTAGAAACAAATGGACTTGGTGGACATATACAGAGTGTTCCACACAAACACAGCTGAAAACACATTTTTCTCAGTTGCACATGGATCATTTTCTAAAATAGACCACATACTGGTCCATAGGTCATGGTTAAGTATATGCAAGAAAACAGAAATTATCGCATGCACATAATCTGACCACAGTGCAATGAAACTGGAAATTAACAAAAGAAAGCAGAAAAAAACCCTTAAATACACGGAAATTAAATGACACCTTACTCAGCAAGCAATGGGTCATAGATGAAATTAAACAACAAATTCAAAAATATCTACAATTCAATGAAATTTCAAGCACAATGTATCGTAATTTATGGGATACAGTGAAAGTAGTTCTCAGAGGGAAATGTATAGCTGTGAACTAACACATTAGGAAAACAGAATGGGAACAAGTAAAAACCCTAATGCTGCACCTTCAACAACAAGAAAAGGAAGAGTAAACCAACCAAGAGCTCAAAGACGGTAGGAAATCATAAAGATGAGAGCAGAAATCAATTCATTTGAGATAAAGAAAACAATTCAAAGAATTAAAAAAGCAGAAAGCTGATTCTGTGAAAGATTAAATAAAATTGATAAGCCTCTACCTAACCTCATCACAAAGAGGAAAGAAAAAATTCAAATACAAGCAATAAGGAATGAAAAAGATGTAATTACTGCAGACTCAGAGGAAATTCAGAAGATTATCATTAGCTACTTTCAGAATCTTTACTCTCACAGAATAGAAGACACAGAAGAAATGAACAGATACCTAGAAACGTACAAATTACCACAACTGAATGGACAAGATATAACCACTCTCAATAGCCCAATAATAGCCGATGAAATACAAGATGTAATTAAAAACCTACCGGCAAAGAAAAGTCCAGTTCCAGATGGATTCACAGATGAATTTTACAAGACCTTTACAGAAGATGTAGTCCCTATACTCCTCAAACTTTTCCATGAAATTGAAAAGGAAGCAATCCTCCCAAAATCATTCCTGGAGGCAGGTATTATACTGATACCAAACCCAGGGAAAGATGAAACTAAGAAAGAGAACTACAGGCCAAACTCCCTCATGAACATAGATGAAAAAATCCTCAATAAAATCCTAGCAAATGCAATACAGCAAATCATCAAGAAGATCATACAACAGGATCAGGTAGGATTCATCCCAGGGATGCAAGGATGGTTCAATATTTGAAAATCTATTGATGTAATACACTATCAATAGAGCGAAAATTACAAACCACATGATCATCTCCATTGATGTAGAAAAGGCTTTTGACAAAGTCCAACACTGATTCATGTTCAAAGTCCTACAGAAAATTGGAATAGATGGCCTCTACTTCAATCTGGTAAAAGCCATTTATGAAATCCCAACAGCTAACATAATCCTAAAAGGGGAAAAACTGAAATCTTTTACTCTTAGATCAGTACAAGACAAGGATGTCCTCTATCACCACTCCTACACAATATAGTTCTGGAATCATTAGCTACAGCCATTAGACAAGAGAAAGAAATAAAAGGAGTAAGAACAGGCAAAGAAGAAGTTAAATTATCATTATTTGCAGATGACATGGTACTTTACTTGGAAGACCCAAAAAACTCCAAGAAGCTGCTAGAATTAATACAGAAATTCAGTAGCATAGCAGGTTATAAAGTCAATGCCCAAAAGTCAAATGCATTCCTCTCCACAGCCAACAAACACACTGAGAGGGACATTATTGATACAATACCTTTTACAATAGCATCGAGGAAAATGAAATATCTTCAAATTAATCTAACTAAAGAAGTCAAAGATCTTTTCATGAAAAATTACAGTACTCTGAAAAAAGATCGTAGAGGATTTCAGAAAATGGAAAGATATTCCATTCTCCTGGATAGGAAGAACCAACATTGTGAAGATGGCCATACTCCCAAAATTGCTGTACAGATTTAATGCAATCCCTATCAGACTACCATTGACATACCTCACAAACCTAGAGAAATCATTCCTAAAATTTATCTGGAATCAGAAAGGACCTAGAATAGCAAAGGCAATTCTGGGCAATAAAGACAAGGCAGGATTCATTACAATTCCTGACGTGAAATTATACTACAAGGCTACTGTGATAAAATCAGCATGGTACTGGCAATAAAATAGACCCGAGGATCAATGGAATAGATCAGAAGACGCTGAAGCCCTTACAAACACACTCAGCACCTTATCTTTGACAAAGCGGCCAAACATACTCACTGGAAGAAAGATAGCCTCTTTAACAAATGGTGCTGGAAAAACTGGCTCTTTACATGCCGAAAAATCCAACTTGACCCAGGTCTATCACCATGCACTAAACTGAAGTCAAAATGGATTAAAGATCTAAATATTAAAGCAGAGACACTAAATCTCCTAGAAGAAAAAGTAGGAGAAACTCTTGAAGACATAGGGGTAGGCACAGTTCATGGACAGAAATCAAATCGCACGGGAAACAGTTGAAAGAATTAACAACCGGGAACTCCTCTTAGTGAGAAGTTTTTCCACGTCAAAAGAAATTACCAACAAAGTGAAAAGGCAACCCTCAAATTTGGAAAAAACCATGAAAACTCAGTACTCAGACAAAAGTCTGCTCTGTAGAATGTATAAAGAACTAAAGAACACTAGAGCCCCAAATTTAAAGACCCAATCCAGAAATGGGCATCCGAGATGAACACACACTTCTCAGAGGAAGAAATTAAGGAAGCGAATAAATTTACGAAAAAATGCTCCTCATCACTAGCCATTTGTGAAATGCAAATTAAAACCACAATGAGTATCATCTCACTTTGTTGGTAATTTCTTTTGACGTGAAAAATCTTCTCAGTAAGAGGAGTTCCCAGTTGTTAATTCTTTCAGCTGTTTCCCATGCGATTTGATTTCTGTCCGTGAACTCTGCCTACTCCTATGTCCTAGAAAGAATGGCTATCATAAAAAAATCACGCAACAACAAATGTTGGAGAGGCTGTGAAGAAAAAGGAACCCTTCTCCACTGCTGGTGGGAATGTAGACTGGTTATGGATATCAGTGTGGAGACTCCTTAGAAAAGTTGGACTGGAACTCCCATTTCAACCAGCGATTCCTCTATTGGGAATTTTCCCCGAATATCTGAAAACATCATATCAGTGATATATGTGTGCCTATGTTTATAGAAGCACAATCTGTGATAGCCAAATCTTGGAAACAAACAAGATGCCATCACCTGAGAAATGGTTGAAAAATATGTGGTATTTTTACACAATGGAGTATTATTCAGCTATTAAGAATGATAAACTCGAAGCCTTTATATTGAAGTGGATGCCACTTGAACATATACACAGAAGTGAAATAAACCAGACACACATGTGTAAATATCATGTATTCCCCCTAGTATTAGATCTCAAAAGGAGAAATACAAATAGAAAGATATAATGCAAGTAAGAGGAAAGCAGGATCTCTAGGACTTAACTAATCAAGAGAGGGAAAGGAGAAGAGCTAGGAAACATGACAATGTCAAGCCATACAGTTATATGTAGAAGATGGGCAAGGCAATGATCCTGAGAATCTTCAGAAGATTTTTTAATCTAGCAGATATTTGGAAAGATTCTCACCCTGACTAACTATATGTACTGATAGCTGTGAACTAAGCTACTGCACTGCAGATGGTAATTTGTAATAGTAGTTTCATGCTTGGAGTGCCTGTCATTCTGGTGTACTGAACATAGGCTATGTCATGACATGTCAGTTGCTGCTATGATGTCTCTCAGGTAGATGGTTGTTCAAGAAGAAGGGGCTCATGAAGGAAAGCAAAAGACAGGAAAAGGAATAATGTTGTAATGTTATTGTCCTGCTTCAATGTTGTATATGGTGAGATTTTTGGACTTATGTGCAAACATGAGAAGTATATAATTCTTTATGCCTACTTTTAAAATATATTCTAATTTTTAAATGATTTTATCATATTCTCTAGGGACTTAAAGTTCAACATATCAATACTTGATGAAAAATACCTGTTCCATATTATGCCTAAGTTGTTTGATATGCAGACAGAATGTGAGGTTAAGCTTAACAGCCTAAGTTGTTCAATAATAACAACAAGCTTGTCTTCTGGATGATTAACAACCTAAGTTTGCAGACCAAAATTAGAGAAAAAGGAGGGCTGCAAGGAAAGCCAACATTTTGGCCCTAGCATTTTAAGGTCAGTTAAGACTCAAGACATACGAGAACTTGTATTGTAATGTCATGTAACTCGGTAGTGTCCCAAATTTTCTGATCAAGGAGATGATGGGGTCAAAGAGGAAAGTGATCAATGATGTACAGTGTGTCTAAGCAGAGTCACTTGGAGAGAAAACCTTCTCTCAGGCTTTCACAGAGAGCAAATTGGCCAAGCATTGGCCATGACTCATCCACATGGCTGACACTGACAAAGGTTCTACAATCTGAGGTACAGGATCTCACGATAAATCCTGAGGGGATTTCACCGACCTCATCAGACCCAAAAGCTACAACTCTTGTTGCATAGGTCCTGCTTTACCTTGGTCTTAACCATCCAGAAGAACATTATAAAAACGAAATATTAGAAATAAAGCCATGCTGTTATGTTGAGCTGTGGGGGACTCAGGTCAACAATTTCTGACATTGCCAGTTAAGCAGAAGACCCATTACTAATGTGGGCTACTGGACTCTTTTAGAATATTTTGCTGAGTTTACACACCTATAATATTCAAATAATGGAACTTAACAAAAAAGTGTATACAGATGAATATCCGTTTTGTATCTGTGTATTCAAAGTGGTTAGGATAGATATATAGTTACATTCTCTTAATGAATAGAATAATTTGTTCTAATGGTGTTTGTAAATAGGATCTCAAGTCCGCATCTTGTACAGCATTTAACCACTAAGAAGAATGTATACAGTATGTTAATTATTGAAACTGTCCTACCGATTTAATTTGAAAAAAGAAGACAATATGGAATGTATCAATTATTGTAACTGTCATGCTAACTTTTTTTGAAACTGTTTCATTGCTATTTTATCATTTTTCTCATTGAAATGATTAAAAGATTAAAAAAGGAAAAATGTTATTGGAGTATCAAAAAATAAAATAATAATTTCTGATGCAGCAAATAAAAAGTCTCTCAACCCAGAAAAATACAATTTCTAAAACAAAGGTATTTGTAGTTACAGAAGGTTTTCCAGAAAAGCAAAACCAGTAACATATTTAAGGAAGAGCATTACAGTAGTTTTATTTTCATTCACTTTTTAATTACAACTTATTAATGTAGGCCTCCTGTATTAGGACAGGGAATATGTTTTATTCAGTCTACCTATTCAAGTCTTAAATCTTACCACCCCCAAAAGCTTTTGCATAGTATAGGAAACAAGGGAGTGGAAACACAACCTACAGAACAGAAAAAAGGTTTGCACAGATATATCTTGAAAGGGGTTGGGGTCCAGAATATAGAGGAACTCCAAAGTTCAGTAGCAAGAAAAAAATATGTTTAAAACAGGGGTAGCAAATCTAAATAACCATTCTCAAAAGAACATAACATGGCTAAGAAGTACATGATAAATGTTCAACATCACTAATCATTTAATTAAATGGAAATCATCATAGGATACCACTTCATTGCAATAAGAATGACTAATATAAAGCAATTAAGATTTAAAAAGACTAAGACTGAAAAAAGGATGGAAACTGTACAGTGTTGGTGGAATTATGAAATAGCACAATCATTCTAAGAAACAGTATATAAAGTCTTTAAAAATTAAAAATAGCACCACCATATGATCTAGCAATCTCACTACAGGATATATTTTCAAAAGAAATGAAATGTTATTTTGAGGAGACATCAGCTGTCCCATTTTCACTGCACCACTGTTCAGCAGCCCAGAAATGAAATTCCCTGGAAATCTATCAGCTAATGGGTCCAAAGAGGAAACAGTACATATACACAATGCAATACTGGTAATTATGAAACATGAAATTTTGCCACTTGAGCCATCACAGATGGAACTAAAGCACTTTACATTAAGTTTGGTATAAGAAAGCAGAAATATAAGTGCTACATGATCTCACTCATGTGGACCCTAAAAAGTTAATGTTTAGAGGATGAGAAGAGAACAGTTGCTGAGGTTAATGGAGGTAAGCGATCCTGAACTAAGTCAAGCCAGTGGCTGCTAAGCCACAGTTAAATAGAAGCAAGAAATCCTGGTGAGCTGTTCTAATGAAGGATGACTACAGAGAAACAAAGTGCTGTACATTTGAAAATACTGGAAGGGTTGGAACATTTCAACACAAAAAGATTATAAACGTTTGAGAAGAAAAAAAATATTTAACCTGGTTTAAGCACCATCCTCTATACATATGCACTGAATGTTACATGGCATCTTACTAATATGTACAGTCTTTATGTATGTGGTAAAAAGAAAGAAAATATCTCAAAATTCAATCTTTTCCTCTAAAATAAGAAAATCAAAGTGGAATGGGAAAGAAGAAAAAAACTTAATAGATAAAAATATCTAGTTATCTTCCTAGCTTGGAATGAATAGTTGCACAGGGCAATTATCATAATAAAATCTAAGGTAAAGAAGGCCTCTTTTCCAATAACTTAAGCAGTATTTTGTAAAGAATACCCATTCTACCTGTGGCACTTAAGAAATTAGAGAGAAAATCATAACCTACCTATTTATCCTAATTTCAACCAATCACTGCTTTTGTGAGCAAGGTTTATTTGAAAGCAGGTCTCTTCAGGGAAACCTGAAACAAAGTGAAATGAACATTCTCCAACGACTTGGTTTTATGGTAATAAAATGGAAAGGGTTAGGGTGATCATCTATAAACAAAAATTGCTCTAAAGTATGAGACAGGGCTGAGGTTATTCCTCAGCAACACAGCACTTACCTGGCAAGCAAAAGGTCCTGAGTTCAATTCCTGCTACCAAAAAAATTAAAAATTAAAATAAAATATATGAGACAGAAAACAGAAAAGGTCAGTTTGGTAAACACACAAAAAATATTAATATTATTTTCTGTTCATTTTTATTCCTAAGATTTGTAGGTCACTATAGAATAATGACCAAACTGCGAAGCACTTCTCTGCTCTCAAAAAGCTGACATGTAGACTTAAACCAACTCCATCTTTTCAGCTATATTAAATTATTACCTTGGAAATCCAAGTATGTTTTATTTGAAAGTGTTAATTCAGGATTATAGTTTATATTCTCCTTTCCTCATGTAGAACACAAAGTATATTAACCTATTAAATTTACTAAACTATTAAAAATAAAGCTACAGAGCTGGGGAGATAGCTTAGTAGAGTAAGTGATTGCCTGGAAAGCTCAAGGGCCTGAGTTCAATCCCCAGTTCTGGGAAAAAAAAAAAGCTGCAGTACTTTTACATACAAATACTATGTTTAAAATTATTGTTTATTTTATTCTTTATAAACTTATTTATTGGATATAGGGCCTAACTACACAGCTCAGACTCATAGTGATCATCCTGTCTCAGCCTCCCCAGTACTAGGATTACAGGAGTGCTCCACTATGCCTGATTTCAGGGCCGGCACAGCATGGGGCAACAGGGAGCAATCTCTGGTCCTTGTGCTTGCCAGGCAGGTGCTTAGACCAACAATGTATCTCCCAACACTTTGTTTACTATTCGTTATGTTTAAAATATATGTTTATCTCAAAATTATCCATTTTCAATGAGAAACATTCCTATGAAAATTTTTAAAAAGGATGTTTCTTTATTCAGTAGCAGGGAAAAGTTGTGCCTTCTAGTTTGTCTCTTGTGTTGTACAAGGCTAGAATTTGCAAAGCAGAAGAGAACACACTTGTCTCAATTATTTTTCTTTCATGAGTTCTTTTAATTTAGGGAGAATATGGCAATTTGCTTAGCAGAGGCCAATACTGTGAACTAGCAAATGAGATCAGAACAAGGCAGAATCATCAAGTACACAATGAAGGAGAAGATTAAATGTCAAGATCTCCTCTAAAGAATGTCTGGACCACGGGACCTTTGGGGCGATTTCAGCATAAGCTAGATCTCAAGCGTAGACCATTTCCAGGCTACCTATTTTCAATTATGTAATTACGTTTCATTCAACTATGCTCTTGATTACTAAATTGTCTTTATATCCAGACAGTCCTTTCTGGCTTTTTTCAAACTAATATCTAATAAACTTATAATGGCAAGTCTATGTCTATGATTATTTGAACAAGGCAGAGGATGGACTACATGCTTTGTAGTATAGGTACAGAATAATTTTGATGTATGCTTTTACTAGTATCACAGAAAGCATAAATCAGAAACAGAAGCTAAATAACCATACATTTTTCTAATTTGTATTCTTCTGGGTAAAATGTTAGATCAAAAGCAAATTCTATAAAAGTTACCTCTTCTAACAACATATTAAAAAGACAAAACCTAAAATTTCATTTAAAAATAGCATTTTCAAAGTTTCTACCTATAAGTTTGTCTGCAAGTTTAGTATTAATGTAAACATTTTAAAAATCAAGTACTACCTTTTAATTCCTGAATTACATAGATCTACTATCAGATTTCCTATTTTAGTTTCAAAATAATAATACATTACTGAATTGAAAAGAGTCGTTTTGAACACCGAGCAAGTCAACACTATAAACATTTACATTTAGTAACTACTAATATGCTGCTTATTTTTATAGAAAAACAAACAAATTATTCAGTTATAAATCTGGAAGACTAAAATAAGTCATTTCATTAAAATTAGGCAACTAGGAACCTTCAGGAAAAGATCAAGGTGAAAGCATCAGAAATCAACCTTAAAAATATAAATCAACTATAGAGTTAAACTAATAAATTGCAAACTTCACTGTAGCAATATCTCAAAGTTATAGTGTTTTGTAATTTAAAATATATACTTATGAGGCTGGACCGAGTGGCACAAGCCTATAATCCTACAACTTTGGACAAGAAATTCAAACCCAGCTTGGGTGATTTTTATAGTACTGCAAAGTAAATTTCTCAAAATAGATCATAGGTAAGGAAGTTGTGATGATCCTTACTCTACTAAAATTAAAAACTGAATCTAGGAAAAGGGAGATGGCACTCAAAGCCCATGGCATCTCAACTCTTCCTGATTCCCCATGCCGACTATGCACAAATTAGTTATGAGATACTAGACTAGTCATTTAACCTCAGTAAGTCTCCATTGTTCATTGATAAAAAAACAATGATAGTAATTTTTACTTAGACTTTAGGAAACATGGAATGAGATATGTTCTACTTAGTTAGCAGCATATCTCTTGGTTGTACTTGGATCATTTTTATTATTACAGCTATCATCATCATTACCATTCCATTGAGCAGTACAGCCAGAAGTGGAGCTCGGGTGTCTTATCTGCGCATCTCAGGCGTCCTATCTGCCACTACTAAATTAGCTCAAGAGAGGGCTGGAGCATTGTAGCAATGAAAAAGCCGCTTCATTGCAAATGGCTTCAGAATTAAGACAAAATATGTAATAGTGTGAACTATGGCTAGCTGAAAAATTTAAGCTAAAAAAGTCTTTCAAATTTAATTTATTTCTCATAGATTTAAAAATCTGAATGCGTTCTTCTTGTTATTTAACAACACTAGGAAAATATTGCAAAAGCGCATCTAAATTCAAAGTGATAAATTGTCCTGGATATGTAGCAGTATGAAATGGAGACAGTCAGAAATATATTTAATAGGGCCAGCCAAACAGCTAAGCAGACTAACGTGCCTGCTTAGACAGATGTAGGGACTGAGGTTTGATCACCATCATGCCGTGCCAGCCCCACCCCCGGGGTGCACTGAGATGGTGACTGAAACTCGTCTTGATGGCACACACCAGAAATCCCAGTGCTTGGGAGGCTGAAAACAGGAGGATCACTGCAAGTTCAATCTGTGTAGTGAGACCCTGTATGTCTGTACTAAATACATTTTTATAAAGAAAGAAATATACTCAATAGCCAGAAATTATTCTAGCCAACATTACTTAATTCATATGCAGTCCATGAGCTGTATCAGTTTCCCTTAAAGTGATGTAAATACTCAATGTCCAATAGCTGACCTTTATATAGAAAAATAGGCCAAGTCAGAAATGGGTGGTTCATTCTGGCGGAGAGTAGGTATACCAGCAAGTGTATTATGGAATTGTTAATACTAGCTTTTTCCAATTCTTCTCTTCACATTTGAGATCACCACCATTAAAACTTTTCTCTGATATAGGCAAAATAGCTTCTGTACAAGTTACCAATGCATTCAAGATTCCAAAATTATATTCAATTTTCAGTCCACATCAAAGACATCAGTATCTAAACAATTTGATGTTTCCCTATTTCTTCAAAAATTGTCCTGATCTGGGTGTAGTGGTGCACACCTGTAACCCCAGAATTTGGGAAGCTGAAAACTGCAGGATCACTACGAGTCCAATCTGTGTAGTAAGAACCTGTAGACCCTCTATAAATATATAAAAAAAGAAAAAAAAAACCAATTGTCATGATGTTCTTATACAGTTTTCCTTTGTTCTACTTCATGATCTACTTTTCTTTAGTTCCTGTTTGTTATTGTTGTTTTTGTTTAAGACATTCTTTTTTTTTTAATTTTTTTTTATTTATTATTTGAGAGAGAGAGAGAGAGAGAGAGAGAGAGAGAGAGAGTGTGTGTGGTGTGTGTGTGGCCAGCTCAGCCCACCAGGGGGCGGGCCGGCTGGCATGTGGTGCTGGGGGATTGAACCGCTTGTTCTAAGTAGGTGCTTTAGACCACTGAGCCATCTCTCCAGCCCCTGTTTAAGACATTCTTGCTATGTAATCCAACCTGGCCTTGAAGTCATGTGATGCTCCTGCCCCAAGTGCCAGTGTCACAGGTGGGTGCTACTATTCCTGGCCCTTAGTTTTTATCAGCTCCTCTTTTTTTTTGCTGTAGTCATTAAGATTTGAACGACCTTTCAGCGCTGAAACTAGATCTGTCTTCTCATTCCCTTGCTCTTCTCCATACATAAAACTCATATAGTCCCATGAATTTAAATACCATCCATAAATAGCTTTCTGCTTATACTGCTCTCCCAAACACTCAATTCATACAATGGACAATCTACTTGTACATGACTTTCTTGCAAAGCGGAAATTTTGCTTTTCCTTCCCACAACTTTCCCCACTCCAGCAAGCACACTATTCCTCTAGTCTTACACATAAGAGGATATACTTGTTTCCTTCTCTCTTTAAAGCACAACAGCAAACCCATTAAATAATAGGCTATTAATAAAAAACTTTACTGACAACTTAATCATTTCATACAGACTGAACATCTTGTACTACAATAGGAGCTACAGGGCCACCGACACTGTAAATTTCTTCACAAAGATAATAGGCTTAAAAGCAAAGAGATGATAAACATTTAAGGAGATAAAAAGGCAAGTTACATAGTGAAAGGCTTTTCTCCTTAATAATTGTGCTTAGTCATCATGGGGACAAGCCACAATGGTGCCTACCCTTAACCACCCACCCCTTCTTCACCTTGGATACCAAGTACCTAATTCCTTTGCACAATATCTGGCTCCCTTGCTCCTGACCACTCAACCAATCACTGCTTTTCATGCCTGATATAAGCATCAAGTTCTCAACCAGTCCTAGCCCAGACCCGGGGAGTGTGTGGGACAGCTTCTGGCTACCCTGATCCCAGCCAAGGTGCAGTGTGGGGGAGACCCTCTTCCACCAGCTTGGGATGCCCCCCTGACTCCGTAGTACTCCCAAACCTGCCGGCCAAGTAGGAATTTTTGCTGCATTCTAGGAACCCCCAGATCCAGTCCTAGCCAAAGCCCTGTATGTGTGAGAGCTGCTTCTCCCCTCTACTCCAAAATGTCCCCTCCAGGCTCAGCTCAGGCCTGGCATACAGGCCTGGGTGAAACCCTGCAGCTGCAATTCCTGCAGAGAGTGTAGGGGACAGAACCACCCAGATAGTCTGGGAGCAGAACATCTTGCCAGAGGGGCACAACAGGTTTATACCTAAGGGGAGCAACAGGAAGGAACTGAGCACAGCAGCCAGACCCAAGACAGGCACAACTGGATAAATCCAAACTTTGTAGATCTGCACGTGAACTTCAGTACGTGCTAAGGTCATAACTGCTACAAAGATCTACAACAAAGATCAAAAAACAGTGCTACACAAAATGATGAGAAGGAACAAAATGCAATGTCAGAACCCAAACCCACCCATAACAAGTGCACAGGACACTAACACAGAACAAATTGGGAATCACACAGCTAAAAGCAAGCAATCAACGGCATCTGAAATAAAGTAACAGCTGAAAAAGATATACAGGAACTCAGATTGGAAACAAAAAAAAGATATCCCTGAATTAATAACATCTGCAGTAAGAATCAAATGCAGAAACATATGGAGGAAACCCAATGCCCCCAGACAAAAAATGCAGAGCACACTAGCTCGGATCAAATCTATGAATTAATAGCGTCAATAGTAAATAAGCAACAGCAGAAAGTCGTAGAGAATCTCAGAGTGGAATTCTTTTCTACTAGCTCAGCTCAAATGTATGAATTAATAGCATCAATAGTAAATAAGCAATGGCAGAAAGTTATAGAGGAACTCAGAGCGGAATTCATTTTAAAATAAAAATATAATTGTCAGAACTCACAGCATCTGAAGTAAAGAATCAACGACAGAAACATAAGGAGGAAACCCAATCTGAAAAAAACACTGCAGTAAAAGAATTTATAACTGCTTCTAAAGAAGATATTGATAAAAAAAAATAGAGATTACAAAAATGACAGATTCCTTGAATGAGCAATACAGGAAAGAAATAGATTGAATGAAGCAGAGTCAAAGGGATATAGAGGAAATTAAAATCTCAATCACAAGCTTGCAAAACTCTTTAAGTGAAAGTGAACACAGAGTTTCAGATCTTGAAGACGCTGGTGCAGCTAGTGAAAAGGTAAGAAACAATCTCTTAAAAACAAATAGGATGCAGGAAAGAATAATCCATCACCTGCAAGATGACACAAAGATGAACAATGTGAGACTAATAGGCATCAATGAGAAAGAAGGAGTCAATACAAATGACATTTAAAAAAATATGGGCAGAAGTAATAGCAGAAAACATCCCAAAATATGAGGAAACAATCTGACATTTAAGTAACCGAAGCACACAGAATGCCAAGTAACCTTAAGGCAATGAAAAACAAACCAAGACATATAATAGTTAAGATCACAGAAATTCAGAGCAAGAATAAGCTACTGAAAGCCACTAGAGAAAAGAAGCAGATCACATTCAAAGGAAAACTCATCAGAATTACGGCTGACTTCTCTTCACAAACCATGCAGGCAAGAAAAGCATGGAGCAGAGTACTTCAGGTCCTCTATGAAAACAAATTCCAGCCCAGACTACTATACCCTGCAAAACTCTCTTTCAAGTTTGATGGAGAAGTGAAATACTTTCATGACAAAGAACAGCTAAAGAATTTCATGATGACAAAGCCAACCCAACACAGGCTCCTGAAAGATGTACTAGAGAGGGACAAAAATGATGAGAACTCCACGAATGAGATCAGAAGCAACCAACTAATAGGGCAAGCAAGTAAACATAGGAGAAAAAGGAACAAATGACAACAGGTAAATAACATGTCAATTGTAAGTCAATACATTGCAATTCTAACCATCACTGTAAGTGGACTCAATTCACCAACTATGAGAAATAGACTGGCACAGTGGATTAGGAAACAAAATCCAATAATATGCTGTATACAAGAAACACATTTAACTCAAAAAGGCATTCATAGGCTGAAAGTAAAAGGATGGAAAACTATACTACAGGAACTAGCACCTCAGAAAAAAAAAAGGGGTAGCAATCCTATTTTCAGAGAGTTGCAGCTTCAAACCAACAATGATCAAGTTGAAATAAAGAAGGCCATTATATACTGGTTAGGGGAAAAATACAAGAGGAAGAGGTAATACTTATAAATATGTATGCATCAAACAAGGGAGCACCCAACTATGTAAAGCAAATCTTAATGGACATGAAAAATCTAATATTTAATACCACAATTTTAACAGGAGTCCTTAACACCCCCTTTTTCCAAAAAGATAGGTCAATCAGAAAAAAAATAGCAAATAAATAACAGAACTGAAACAGAGTTTGAAACAAATGGACTTGGTGGACATATACAGAGTGTTCCACACAAACACAGCTGAATACACATTTTTCTCAGCTGCACATGGGTCATTTTCTAAAATAGACCACAAACTAGTCCATACGTCATTCTTAAGTATATGTAAGAAAACAAAAATTGTCCCATGCACATTACTGACCACAGTGCAATGAAACTGGAAATAAATGACAAAAGAAACCAGAAAAAAACTTTAAATACTTGGAAATTAAATGACACCCTACTCAGCAACCAATGGATCACAGATGAAATTAAACAAGAAATTCAACAATATCTACAATTCATTGAACATTCAAGCACAACTTATCGGAAATTGTGGGATACGATGAAAGCATTTCTCAGAAGAAAATTCATAGCTATGAACTCACACATTAAGAAAACAGGAAGAGAACAAATACCCTAAGCCACAACTTCAACAACTAGAAAAGTAAGAGCAAACAAAACCCAGAGCCCAAAGACGGGAAGAAATCATAAAGATTAGAGTAGAAATTAATTCAATAGAGATGAAGAAAACAATTCTAAGAATTAAGAAAGCAAAAAGCTGGTTCTTTGAAAGATTAAATAAAATCGATAAGCCCCTAGCTATCCTCATCAAAAAGAGGAAAGAAAAAATTCAAATACAAGTAATAAGTAATGAAAAAGGTATAAATACCACAGACCCCAGTGGAAATTTAGGAGATTAATAATAGCTACTTTGAGAATCTTTACTCTCACAGAATAGAACACATACAAGAAATGACCAGATGGCTAGAAAGGTACAAACTGCCAGAACTGAATCAACAAGATAAAACCACTCTCAATAGAAAAATAACAGCCAATGAAATACGAGATGTAATTAAAAACCTACCGGCAAAGAAAACTCCAGTTCCGGATGGAATCACAGATGAATTCTACAAGAAATTTGCAGAAGATGTAGTCCCTATACTCCTCAAACTCTTCCAAGAAATTGAAAATGAAGCAATCGTCCCAAAATCATTCCTGGAGGCAAGTGTTATACTCATACAAAAACCAGGGAAAGACACAACTAAGAAAGAGAACTACAAGCCGATCTCCCTCATGAACGTAGATGCTTAAATTCTAAATAAAAGCCTAGCAAATAGAATACAGCTAATCATCAAGAAGATCATACACCATGACCAGGTAGGATTCATCCCAGGGATGCAAGGATGGTTCAATATTCGAAAATCTCTAAATGTAATCATTATATCAACAGAGGGAAAACTAAAAACTACATGATCATCTCCATTGATGCAGAAAAGGCTTTTGACAAAGTCCAACACTCATTTATGTTCAAAGTCCTACAGAAAATTGGCATAGATGGCCTCTACTTCAATCTGGGAAAAGCCACCTATGAAAATCCACCAGCTAACATAATCCTAAATAGGGAAAACCTGAAACCTTTTACTCTTAGATCTGGTACAAGACGGGGATGTCCTCTATCATCACACCTATTCAACAGAGTTGTGGAATCATTAGCTACAGCCATTAGACAAGAGAAAGAAATAAAAGGAATAAGGATAGGTAAAGAAGAAGTTAAATTATCTTTATTTGTGGATGACATATTTTACTTTGAACACCCAAAATCTCCACCAAGAAGCTACTAGAATTAATACAGACATTCAGTAGCATAGCAGGTTATAAAGTCAATACTCAAAAGTCAATAGCATTCCTCTACACAGACAACAAACACACTGAGAGGGAAATTATAGAAACAATACCTTTTACAATACCACCGAGAAAAATGAAATACCTTGGAATTAATCTAACTAAAGAAGTCAAAGATCTTTTCAAGGAAAATTACAGTACTCTGCAAAAAGAGATCGTAGAGGATTTCAGAAAATGGTAAGATATTCCATGCTCCTGGATAGGAAGAACCAACATTGTGTAGATGGCCATACTACCAAAATTGCTGTACAGATTTAACACAATCTCTATCAGACTACCACCAGCATACCTCACAGACCCAAAGAAATCATTCCTAAAATTTATGTGAAACCAAAAAAGACCTAGAATAGGAAAGCCAATCCTGGTCAATAAAGCAAAGGCAGGAGGTATCACAATTCCTGACTTGAAATTATACTACAAGACTACTGTGATAAAATCAGCATGGTACTGGCAACAAAATAGACCTGAGAATCAATGGAATAGATTAGAAGACTTTGAAGCCCACAAGAATACACTCAACCATCTTATCTTTGACAATGTGATCAAACATACTCACTGGAAGAAAGATAGCCTCTTCAACAAATGGTGCTGGAAAAACAGGCTCTCTACATGTTGAAAATTAAAATTTACCCAGGTATATCACCATGCACTAAACTGAAGTTAAAATGGATTAAAGATATAAACATTAAAGCAGAGACACTAAATCTCCTGGAAGAGAAATTAGGAGGAATTCTTTAAGATATAGGGGTAGGCAAAGTGTTCATGAACAGAAATCAAATCACATGGGAAAGAGTTGAAAGAATTAACAACTGGGACCGGCTCTTACTGAGAAGTTTTTTCACATGAAAAGAAATTACCAACAAAGTGAGAAGGCAACCCACAAATTTAGAAAAAATCATGACAAATGAGTATTCAAAGTTCTGCTCTCTAGAATTTTTAAAGAACTAAAAACACTAGAGCCCCAAAATTTAAAGTCCCAATCCAGAAATGGGCATTTGAGATGAACACATATTTCTCAGAGGATGAAATTGAAGAAGCAAATAAATATATGAAAAAATGCTCCACATCACTAGCCATCTGCAAAGTGCAAATTAAAACAACATTGAGATATCATCTCACCTCAGAAAGAATGGCTAACATAAAGAAATCATCCAACAACAAATGTTGGAGAGGATGTGGGGAAAAAGGAACCCTTCTCCACTGCTGGTGGGAATGTAGACTGGTGCAAGCTTTATGGAAATCAGTGTGGAGACTCCTTAGAAAAGTTGGACTGGAAATCCCATTTAAACCAGCTATTCCTCTACTGAGAATTTTCCCCAAGGACCTGAAAATATCATATCATAGGGATATATGTATGCCTACATTTATGAGAGCATAATTTGTGATAGCCGAATCTTGGAAATAACCAAGATGCCCATCACCTGAAGAATGGTTGAAAAAGATGTGGTATTTTTACACAATGGAGTATTATTCAGCTATTAAGAATGATAAACTTCAAGCCTTTATATTGAAGTGGATGCCACTTGAACATATACTCATAAGTGAGATAAATCAGACACACATTTGTAAATATCGTATAGTTTCCCTAGTATAAGAACTCAAAAGAAGAAATACAAATAGAAAGGTATAATACAAGTATAAGGAAAGCTGGACCTCGAGGACTAACTAATGAAGAGAGGGAAAGGAGAAGAGCTAGGAAACATGAAAATTTCAAGCCATACATTTATATGTAGAAGATGGGCAAGGCAATGATCCTGAGAATCTCCACAAGATTTTCGAATCTAGCAGTTAATAGCAAAGATTCTCACCCTGACTAAATATATATACAGATACCTGTGATCCAAGCAACTGCACTTCAGATGGTAATCTGTAATAGTAGTTTCATGTTTGGAGTGCCTTTCATTCTGGTCTTCTGAATACAGTCTGCTTGTCATGACATGCCAGTTGCAGCTATGATGTCTCTCGGGTAGATAATTGTTCAAAAAGAACAGGGTAGTGAATGAAATCAAGAGACAGGAAAATGAATATTGTGGGACTGTCCTGCTTACAGTTTGTATATGGTTAGTTTTTTTGACTTATGTGTAAACATAAGAAGTACATAATTCTTTATGTCTGTTTTTAAAATCTATTTTAATATTTAAATTTTTTATCATATTCTGTAGGGAATTAAAGTTCAACATATCAATACTTGACGAAAAATATCTGTTCCGTATTATGCCTAAGATGTTTGATATGCAGACAGGTAGTGAGGTTACGCTTAACAGCCTAAGTTCTATCATAATAACAATAAGCTTGTCTTCTGGATGGTTAACAACCTAAGTCTGCAGACCAAATTAGAGAAAAAGGAGGGCTGCAAGGAAAGCCAACTTATTGGCCTTAGCCTTCCAAGGTAAATTAAGACTCAGGACATATAGGAACTTGTACTGTTACATCATGTAACTCAGTAGTGTCCCAAATTTTCTGATCAAGGATATTATGGGGCCAAAGAGGAAAGTGATCGATGATGTACAGTGTGCACAAGGAGAGTCACATGGAGAGAAAACATTCTCTCAGGCTCTCACAGAGAGCACACTGGCCTAGCAATGGTTGTGACTCATCCACTTGGCTGATACTGACAAAGGTTCTACAATCTGAGGTACAGGAGTTCATGATAAATCCTGAGGGGATTTCACTGACCTTATCAGACCCAAAAGCTACAACTCTTGTTGCATAGTTCCTGCTTTACCTTGCTCTTAACCATCCAGCAGGGACGTGTAAAAACGAAATATAAGAAGTAAAGCCATGCTGTTATGTTGAGCTATAGGGGACTCAGGTCAACAATTTCTGACATTGTCTGTCAAGCAGAAGACCCAATACTGTTATGGGCTACTGGACTCTTTTAGAATATTTTGCTGAGTTTATACACCTATAATATTCAAATAACAGAACTTAACAAAAAAAGGGGATACAGATGAATGTCCATTTTATATCTGTGTCTTCAAAGTGGTTAAGATAGATATATATTTACATTCTCTTAATGAATAGAGGGATTTGTTCTAATGGTGTTTGTAAATAGAATATCATGTCCACATCATGTACAGCAATTAACCACTAGGAAGAATGTATGCAATGTGTTAATTATTGAAACTGTCCTACCAATTTGATTTGAAATTGTCTCCTTGCTATTTGTTTCTCAATATAATTATGAAAAAAAGCATCAAGTCCTGCCCTGCCACATTAACACACCACCATGTAAGCCCCTCCTTGACTTAAGTTTATATTTATCACACTCCTTCTACTAGTTCCTCAAAACCACCACATATACTTTCCTTTCTGTTATTAATTTCACTCCTGCAATAAAAGCATTTTTACTTTATTTTTTTCTTTATTTTGTGTACTGATTAATCCTATCTTTTAGATTTGTTCATTACACATTTTGTATGTGCATACAGCCATTTGCATTTTCATAATTATTAAAATTATCACATGTCAAAAAGAAAATAAAACTTTGCTATTAAGCTGTATGTACAGATAACATCTTTATGAATATATTCTTCTAAATTAAACAAGAGGCCTTCCTGATAGCTCAACAGACTAAAGCACCCATTTAGGCAGAGCACATCAGCTAGGTTTCAATCCCCAGCGTGCCATGCTGGCCCCACTTGCGGGGCATGCTGAGATGGTGATTAAGACCAGGCATTGTGGCATGCACCTATAATCCCAGAACTTGGGAGGCTGAAAACAGGAGAATCCCTATGAGTCCGATCTACATAGTGAGACCCTGTAGACCCTGCAGACCCTGTCCTAAACACAGAAAAATTAATTAATTAAACAAGGAAAGAACACAGTATGATACTCTAGACTCTCAAGGTACTATTTACAGTATATATAGCATCAAACTGCTAAATTCTCCTCTGAAGAATCAAGTATTTTGACAGAATTTTCTTTATTTTATATATTTTCATTTTTTCTAGTATTCATATGCCCAAAATGTAGAAATATAAGAAATGGTCATTCTTTTGTTAAATTGATATCATAACACAGTTAAACAAAAAAGCTTTTAAAAAAAGAAATTATGTAAAATGGTGTAATTTTAAATGTGTTTATCTAAAATAAAAAGTTAGAAATTTTAAAATTGAAAACGTGAATGAAGCAGAAAAATTGATATAGGAGAAATGTCACTGCCAACCTGCTGGATCTCAAATGCACTGAGCCAGTGTTCTCCCAACACTGAGGAATGAAGTTGCAAGCCAAAGGAAGAGTCTATTGGAAATAAGAAGAATGAATGATGGGTTTCTGGGAGGGACCTTGAATGGGGTGGCCACCTCGGCCTTTTGCCAGTAACAATTTATACATCAACCTACAGGATTCCAGATATAATGTTTGGCTAGTACTGATAGGGAAGAGTCATGCAATAGTAGGGAAGCAGGTCATGTAGCAAAGATACATGGAGAAATAAAAGGGCATTTAGGGAAAGGATGAGTCTGGATGCTCTGGGCATCTGATGCCTATCTAGACTTTCTTGATCAAGTGGTACTGATTAAAGATAATTTCAAGTCAGTTTTATGCCTTAGGGAGGCATGTATATCTGGCCATTGTACTATTTATTTACTTATTTATTTTTTAGACAGGGTTTTCCTAGTTAGCCCAGGCTGACCTCAAACTTACAGAATCTTGATCCTCCATTCAGAGCAGGGTTTACAAGTATGTGTTACTTTGCTAGGCTCTGCATCATTGTCTTGAGGCCTGGCCTTCTTCCAATGTGCCTCCAGCCACAATTCTGAAGTGTACAATTTTTTTATCTATCAACCACCTATAATAAAAATGAACAGCTCACTCAATCAAAGACAGCTATCCAATGCACGAATAATATAAACAGACTAGTAGTTATATCAAAAGCCAACTAACTTATATAAACAATTAAATAGGTACATGTTTATATAAAACAGTGCATGCCCTTATTTTTATTTCCTCATTTGAATGATCCTATGTAATATATATTATTTTCCTCATGTTTTAGATATGAAAGAGAGTCACTAATTTGTGGTTCCTTGGATTTCAAATCCTATGATCTTAACAACTCAATCTTCTATAGCAATAGTAAAACCACAGTTCACCATGGAGAGAAAGAATATAAGAAAGCAAGAGGAAAACAGAAAGAAGAAATTTTAATGAAATTTAAATTTCTTTCCTTTAAATTTGGATGGGCTCTATGACTATTTTGACAAAGTATGAGTGATGTTGTACCATTTCTAGGCCTGAAAGGATCTGAAGATTGCCACTTTAGGTCTATCCTTTTCATTTTATTTTATTTTTTTGAGACAGGGTCTCACTATGCAGTTCAGGCTAGCCTTGAATTCACTTTGTAGCTGAGGCTGATCTGTAACTTACAACGATCCTCCTGTTTAGGTCTACTCTTGTTCATGGAGTCCTACCTACTATCTTGTTAGCTGTCCCAACAGAGTATGAGAAAGATCATGTGGGGAGACTGAATCTGGGCAGAGGAACAGGCGATGCTCTGAGTGTCCCTGGGAGGCCTCCACATGTGTGACACTGCTTTGTTTCTTCCAGCCAAGCAACAAACTGAATAAATCACAAGGATTCAAGTTTATTCTTCATAAAAAGAATTGTCCTACTGAGTGTCTTTCTCCTATCTTTTGGCCATAATCCATGATATATAATTGTAAAATGTTTTTATAAGTCATCAAGTTTTATGGTAATTTTTTCTAAAGAAATAGATCAGCAAGACATCCTCTCTAAAGAAATCAGCCTTTAAAGTTGCTTACACTCTGATTCCTTGATTTCACAACTGAACTTTTCATCCTTCCCTTCAGAAAGAATACATGTTAGTCCTTTTTTTAAGAAAACTTTGTCACTTCTTTGCTGAAAACTCGCCAGTAGATTCAAACCTCACTGAGGTTAATAGCCAGATATTTACAAAAGATTCAATAACCCTTGATAACGTGATCCTTCTCTAGCATTGTAACTTTACATCTTATCTGTTTTCCTTTTACCCACTTCATACAAAGGGTCACTCTTGCTTCATTAAAGCTCCCACAACACATGTAGCACAATACTACTGCACTTATTCCTATATTTGCCTCTGCTACTCTACTATTAGAACAGGCAACCTCCCATGCCCCTCACATGATTCATTCTTGCACTGCTATTTAATGTCTGCTTAAGTGCCATCGCCCAAGATTTTGATAATTATGGCACATAGGACAACATTCTCACCCGGTATGGTCCATCATCTTACATTAGTTGACACTCTTACTCACTTGCTTGCTATATCATCTTTTTGCAAAGTTATTGCATTTATGTCCTTTAATAACTATGAACAGTATTTTGAAAACTAATTGGTTTCCAAACTTATGAAAGGGTTATCATATTTACATCCTTCATTCAACAATTTACTATTACTATTAATCTATACTTCTGTTTTTGTAGTTTCAATATATTTGGGGAGACTACACAACAAAATAATTTCATTTGTTTTTTGTCTTTTCTCTTTCTTTCTCTTTTTTTGTTGCTGTTTTGGTACCAAAAAGCAAACTCGGGATTTTGTGCTTGCCAGACAGGTGCTGTGTTGCTGAGCTATATTCCCAGCCCTCAACAAAACACTTATGAGTTCTTATCTTCATTGGCATTTATACAATTTTCAGATTTGTTCATAAGACCAGCGCTAACATGAAAATTGTTGGCTTTGTCTTCTATTCCATATATACAAGAGTTTTCTGGATAAAATACTTATATGCTACTGGGTATTATGCATGTTATAATTTTTATACCACCCTTTGTTATCTCCACTGAAAACAATCTAAACTTCTTCAGTTCCTACATTTTAACATCTAATCAAGCATAGCCACTAATGCAAAACATTTGTTGGCTGCCTTTCCTAATATACCCTGTTTCTTCCACCAAAAGTACAAAACTTCCCTTAATAAATTTATGACATTCTCATTTTCAGCAGTTTCAGTGGCCGTGGGAACTAGTGGCAGGATCCAAACAGTACATCTTATTCCAGCTTGTGATTCAATCACACTTGTCATAACCAGGCATGGCAACTTTCCAAAAGCAATTCAGTTTTCCTAAAAATTACCTAAATTTCAATCACAAAACTTCTTTTTTGTGTGATATTAAAAATACAGTTTTATTCTAAACAAAAGAAGATATTGAGGAAACACAAAACTTCTATTGATAGTTATGAAAATTACTCTAGTAACTAGACAATCAATACATAATTTAATGTGTCAAAAAAGCAACCAGATCACATTTTTAAAATTGGTAGTGATGCCAACAAAGACAAGGCAGGAGGCATTACAATTGCTGACATGAAATTATATTACAAAGCTACTGTGGTAAAATCAGCATGTTCTTGGCAACAAAATAGACCTGATGATCAATGGAATAGATTAGAAGATGCAGAGGCCTCCAAGAACATACTCAGCCACCTGATCATTGACGAAGGGACCAAACACGCTTACTGGAAGAAAGATAGCCTCTATAACAAATGGTGCTGGAAAAACAGTCTCACTACATGCCAAAAACTAAAACTTGACTTAGGTGTAACACCATGCACTAAGCTACAGACAAAATGGATTAAAGATCTAAACATTAAAATGGGGACAGTTTTTCAGACTCAGCTCAGGCCTCGCATATAGGCCTGGGGTGAACCCATGCAGCTGCAATCCATGCAGAGAGAGTAGGGGACAGAAAAACCCAGCTAGTCCAGGAGCAGAACATCTTGACAGAGGGGCACAACAGGTTCATTCCTAAGAGGAGCAGCACGAAGGAGCTGAGCACGACAGTCAGACCCAAGCCAGGCACAGCTGGATAAATCCAAACTTTGTAGATCTGCACCTGAATTTCAGTAGGTGCTAAGGTTATAACTGCAACAAAGCTCTACAACAAAGGTCAAAAGACAGTGCTACACAAAATAGAAACAGTAAATCTCCTGGCAGAGAAAGTACGAGGAACTCTTGAAGACATAGGGGTAGGCAAAGAGTTCATGAGCAAAAATCAAGTCACACAGGTAATACTTGAAAGAATTAACAACTGGAACCACCTCTTATCGAGAAGTTTCTGTACGTCAAGAGAAATTACCAACAAAGTGAAAAGACAACACACAAATTTTGAAAAAAAATCTTAACTAATAAGAACTCAGACAGGGGCCGGGGAGATTGCTCAGTGGAATAAGCACTTCCCTAGCAAGCGCAAGGGTCTGAGTTCAATTCCTGGTTCCGCAAAAAAAAAACAAAACAAAAAACAAAAACAAAAAAAAAAACAAAAACAAACAAACAAACAAAAAAAAAAAACCACCTCTGACAAAGGTCTGCTCTCTAGAATTTATAAAGAACTAAAAAACATTAGGGCCCCTAAATTTAAAGACCCAATCCAGAAATGGGCATCTGAGATGAACACACACTTCACAGAGGATGAAATTAAAGAAGCAAATAAATATATGTGAAAATGCTCCACATCACTAGCCATCTGTGAAATGCAAATTAAAACAACACTCAGATACCATCTCACCCCCAAAAGAATGGCTATCATAAAGAGATCAACCAAAAACAAATCTTAGGCTGTGGGGAAAGGGAACCCTTCTCCACTGCTGGTGGGAATGTAGACTGGTGCAACCATTATGGAAATTAGTGTGGAGACTCCTTAAAAAACTAGGACTGGAAATCCCATTCAAACCAGCTATCCACCTACTGGGAGTTTTCCCAGAGGAAATGAAAATGTCATATCATAGTGATATACGTTTTACTATGTTTATAACAGCACAATTTGTGATAGCCAAATCTTGGAAACAATCAAGATTCCCATCACACGAGGAATGTTTGAAAATGATGTAGTACTTTTATACAATGGAGTATTACTCAGCTATAAAGAATGATAAACTTCAGAAGACAGAAAAAGGAGTGTTGAGGGACTGTCCTGCAACAATGTTGTATATGGTTAGATTTCTGGACTTATGTGTAAATATATA
>NW_004524700.1:9207062-9213354 GCF_000260255.1 Octodon degus | reverse complement strand
GACTTAAATTTTAACATATCAATACTTGATGGAAAATACCTGTTCCATATTACACCTCAGATGTTTGATATTCAGATAGTGAAGTTAAGCTCAACAGCCTAGGTTATATGGTAATAACAATAAGCTTCTCTTCTGGAGGGTTAACAACCTAAGTTTGCAGACCAAAATTAGAGAAAAAGGAGGGCTACAAGGAATGCCAACATTTTGGCTTTAGCCTTCTAAGGTCAATTAAGACTCAGGACATATGAGAACCTGTACTGTAACATCATGTAACTCAGTGGTGTCCCAATATTTTCTGATCAAGTAGTTTATGGGGCCAAAGAGCAAAGTGATTGATGATGTACAGTGTGCATAAGGAGAGTCACATGGAAAGAAAACATTCTCTCAGGCTTTCACAGAGAGCACATTGGCCAAGCAATGGCCATGACTCATCCACATGGCTGAAAGTGACAAAAGATCTACAATCTGAGGTACAGGGTCTCAGGATACATCCTGAGGGAATATGACTGATCTTATGAGATCCAAAAGCTACAATTTTTGTTACATAGGTTTTGCTTTATCTTGCTCTTAACCATCCAGCAGAAAAGTATAAAAACGAACTACAAGAAATAAATCCATATTGTTATGTTGAGTTGTACAGGACTCAGGTCAACAACAAATTGCCAGTCAAGTGGAAGACCCAGTATTATTATGGACTACTGGACTATTTTTGAATATTTTTCTGAGTTCACATACCTATAATATTTAAATGATGGAACTAAACAAGAATAGAGATATAGATGAATGACTATTTTGTATCAGTGTATTCAAAATGGTTCAGATAGATAAATAGTTATATTTTCTTAATTCAAGGAATAGAGGGATTTGTTCTAATTGTGCTTATAAATATCATGTCTGCATCTTGTACAGCAAATAACCACTAGCAAGGCAGTATGCAATGTGTAAGTTATTGGAACTGTCCTACCAATTTGATTTGAAATGGTCTCATTGCTATTCATTTCTCAATAAAATTATGGAAAAAATATCAACTTGAAGCATTTATATTTAATTGGATGCCACTTCAACATATACTCATAAGTAAAATAAACCAGACCCACACGTATAAATATCATATAGTATCCCTAGTGTAAGAACTCAAAAGAAAAAATACAAATAGAAAGATATACCACAATTAAAAGGAAAAGCAAGAACTTAAGGATTGGACAATGAGGAGAGGGTAAATAGAAAAGCTGGGAAACATGACAGGAGCAAAGCCATACATTTATACATAGATGATGGGTAAGGCAATGATCCTGAGAAACATTAGCAGTGTTTTGAAACTAGCAGTTAATTGGTAGGATTCTTACCTTGACTAAATATACATGCTGATACCCATTAGCCAAGCAATGCACTAAGGAGAGCAATGTGTAACAGAAGTGTCACATTTGGAAGGCCTGTTATTCTGGCCTTCTATATACATACTTCTTGTCATGACACACCAATTATTACCATACTGTATCTCAAGTAAAAGTTTTTACTTTCTTTTTTTTTTTAAATAGGTAACAAATGAAAAAAAAGACACAAGAAAAAAGTCACAAGACTATCCTACCACAATGCTGTATAAGGTTAGATTTCTAAATTTCTGTGTAAAATATGTAATTGCTTATTCATATTCTTCAAATATTTTTCATTTTTTAAATTTTGTCTCCATATTCTGTAGAGACTTAAAGTTTAACATATCAATACCCGTTCCATGTTATGCCTAATGTTTGATATTCCGACAGATAGTGAAGTTAAACCCAACTGCGTATGTTGGAAGGTAATAATAAGCTTCTCTTCTGGAGGTTTAACAACCTAAGTTTGCAGACCAAAAATTAGAGAAATAGAAGGGCTACAAAGACAAACAACATTTTGACTCTAGCCTTTCAAGATTAGTGAAGACTCAGGATATAGGAGAACCTATACTGTAACATCATGTAACTCAGTTGTGTCCCAAATTTTCTGATCAAGGAGATTGTGGGGCCACCGAGCAATGTTATCAATGACATACAGTGTGCTTAAGGACAGTCACAAGGAGAGAAAACATTCTCTTAGGCTTTTTCAGAGAGCAAATTGTTCAAGAAATTGCCATGACTCATCCACATGGCTGACACTGACAAAGGCTCTATAAACTATAATACAGGGTTACAGGATAAATCCTGAGGACATTTGACTGACCTTATCAGATACAAAAGTTACATTTCTTCTTCTATAGTTCTTGCTTTATCTTAGTCTTAACCATCCAGCAGAAAAGTATAAAAGCGAGGTATATAAAGTGACATCATATTAATATGCTGAGCTGTGAAAGGCTCAAGTCAACAACTTCTGTGGATAACCCACTACTATTGTGGACTTCTGGACTGTGTTGGATTTTTTTGTTGAATTCGCACACCTATAATGTTTAGATGCCAATGGAATATCCATTTCTGACAGGAATAAACAAAAAAAAGGGGAGATACAAAGGAATGATCATTTTGTATGTGTGTATGCGGAATAGGATAGATATACAGCTACTTTTGCTTAATTCAATGAGAAGAAAGATTTGTACTAATAGTATTTGGACAGGATATCCTATCTGCATCTTGTGGTATGGATAACCACTAAGAGGATAAGAATGTACGATGTATTAATTATTGAAACTGTCCTATTAGTTTTAAAAAAAGAAAAAGAATGTTAACAAATAAATTACATATTTTAACACATAAATTTAGAAGTCAAAACATTGTAGTAAGACAATCCTGTTGACAGTTTGTGACATACTTAAATTTTCATCTTGACATAACATAATACTTTTAACCAATCATCTCTATTTTAGACATAAACAATTTTTATCTAACTAGTCATCCTTTTTCTTTTTTCTTTTCTTTATTTTTCAGAACCAGGGATTGAACTCAGGCCCTTGTGCTTCCCAGGCAAGTGCTTATTCTACTGAGCCACCTTCCTGGCCCCTAACTAGTTATCCTTAATTGAGATATGCATCACAAATTTTTGTTAAAGACAGAAGTTTGAATCTGAGAAAAAGTCTCATCACAATAAATAATCTTTGTTTCACATTTTGAAAGACCTGTACACCTGGAATCATAATTACACTTAATATTCTTTGGGGATAACAATAATGAATTATCATATACATGTGGAACACTTTGTTTCTTAATTTAATTTTCCACTAAAACCATTTTTAAGAGTAAACATTACTGTAAGTTTTTCTGAAAATTCTTAACTTTTAACCAATGACTAACTTATTGAGGGTGTTCTAAGAGATTATTGAGATTATTTGAAGCCCCTCATTAATGAACAAAAAGGCTCACCATGCCAATTCATCAGTTGGGCTCCTCTATAATAATTTTTCCCCACGGTAGGGAATTTTTGTTTGATTAGCTTAAATCTTATGATGAACTGTATAAGTCTATGTCGATGTCAATTTAACTATCTGGTAGTTTTAGGTTAAAACATGCTTAACTCTACATCTAAAATTACATTTAGAACAAATCATCAAAAAGAAGAAAGAGGAACAGCTGTTCATTGAACGACACACAAACATAGAAATACACAGAGCACATAAACAAACATTCTTATAAAATCAAGAGTGTTCTCAAATATTTGGCAAATTAAATTATAGCAACTTTATTATAATTTTTAGAAATTTATAATTATGAGTTGAAAAGTCAGATTTTGTTATTTGCCAAATATCAGAGATCTCTTATTAGAAAAATTTGAAAAGAGTAAAATATTTTATCTATAATTAATATGCAAAAATTGTTAGTGGTTATATATGATCTAATATGACCAAAGAATGTATAATTACCACTTGCATATTTTCCTGTTCACTACAACAATAACATTGCTATGGCATATGTTCTATGCAAGAATTCACAGATAATAAATGCAGCAACAAATATTGAATAGTATTTGTTATTCAGAATTGGTTGGCTTGATGAAGCTGTGCAGGTTGTGGGGAAATTGAGGGTGAGGAATTGGTTCTTTATATTCTTTTCATACAAAACATTAAAAAATTAATGTTTCCTAAATGATCTCATGCTATTTTCTTGAAGGAGAGAAGTTTCTCATAAATACCTCACATCCCTCATAATAACCAATGACAGAAAGTTCATCACTTGCTCTGGAGTGCAGTAAATCTCCGTGAGATGCACAATCCTTTCACCTAGGGAGTATTTAAAATACATAGTCTTTGGGTCTGTCTCAAGGATACTGATCCAGAATCTACATATGAGGAACCGGAGTCCTATATTTTTCATGATACACTTTATATGGTCATGTATTGTCATTTACATTTCTGGTATTCCTGCTACTGCCTTTCCTCATTTGTGTTTTTAGTTTCAGGACCTCCCAAATGATGGATGTTATGACAGAGGAGGCACTAAATACCAACACAACTGGCATAGTAACCTGTCCAGAATGCACACATTTATAGCCACTAAAGCTATACAAGATCTCACTTAATTATATTAAAACGTTCTATACATCATGTAAAAATGTATTTTGCAATGACAGCTTTGTTCAGTGGAAATGTTGGACTTGTGTTGCATTAAGTGAATAGCAACATGTAAAGGAGTAAGGTAGAGTCTAGTTGAAAGTGACAGATTATTTCTTGCACAAGGCTGATTCTCACAAGGTAATAAGTTGTGTTAATGATATCCACCCAGGCTCTGCGAACTTCACCTAATTCAGGCAAAGATTCTGACTAAAGAAATCACTTGGTGGGTACAGCACGGTGGTGGGAAAGTAAGCTGCAGGATCAAGGTAAGCTCCTTCATGCAAGAAGTTCTAAGAGTAAGGGAGCTTTTCAGAACTCAAGGCAGGCAGACCTGTGCATATATTTTTCAGGTAATGTTGAGCTGTCCACTAGTAGACAAGAGAGTGTCATTATCTGCATCAATGCTATATGAAAGATGCTGAGCTTAGAACAATGAGTTTTTTCTTATACACCAACTGATAAGATGTGATAATAATGAGACTATAATACAAACTGATCACAGATGAAACCATGAAAAGACCAAATAAACAAATTTTAAAATTATTTTTAGTATGAAATTGTATAGGAGCTCACTATGCCTTGGGACAGAAAGAGGACACTTAACCAAAAGAACAATTAGTAGAATTTTAATTCTATTTTAACAGAATATAGGAAAATTACATTTTTTCCCTCAATTTACTAGTATGTCAAAGACTAGCATGAACCTAAAATAATAAAGCTATCTAGGTCAGGGTAAAAGCAATTTTATTGTTAAATTCATAGAACATTGTTTCTACAATACGTAGAAACTGCTAACAGCTACTGCTTCCCAGAAGAAAGGCCTAGACAAAGGCAGGGAAGAGTCACAGTGAGAAGTGCAAGCTTTGCAAAACTCCAAGAATTAAAACATGTACATCTATTAACCATTTTAACATTAATTACTTTTAAGATAAGAGTGCTTCAAATTTTTCTTGTCTTATACATGGATATAATTATATTATGAAATAATTTATCAAAAAACTTCCATTAACCAAATGCATGCCTCAACAAGACACTACTAAATACTCAAGAAGCCAAAAGACTTCTACACTTCTGCAGAAAACAAACACCAAACAAATATATACAAAGCTCAAGAGAAGGTATTAATAAAGTTGTTATGCTACCACCATAGGAAAATATTCTTATACATGTTCAACATACAGCTAACAGACTAGGAAAATATTTGTATACATATTTAACATACCGATGCATGACAGACTCAGTTAGTCCCATCGAAACTGAGGGATACGACTGCTTAAAATATATTGAAATACCAAGATGCAGTCAGTGAAATTCATAATGTTAAGTTCACTTATAATATGCTCAATACTCAATGATATTTTATGGTACAGATTTTTGAGAAAATCAGTATTTTTGTCTTGGGATATATTTTTGAATTAACAAAGATATTCACAGGAAATACATTTACATTTCAGAAAGCTGTAAGTAATAGACTTTTTGCATAAGAAAAGTGATTTGTTAGCAATCTCGCAACTAGTAAACAGTAGGCTTTATTTCAAATGTCTAATTTTTCTAAACATATTTTGATGAATTAAAACTAATACATGCCAGAACCTGTCTTTCTTAAGTTAATATTTATTTTTAAGTTTTTCTCCACATTTAGGCAAGGTTAGTCAATTTAATTAGTCTGAGTCATCTGATTTCCATACAGATTTTCAAAAGATTCTCAAAAGATCATCTTATCCAAATAGTGTGTAATTGTTGAAGTTTCCACTATTTTTCCCAAGTTTATCTGACCTT
>NW_004524700.1:9198178-9206712 GCF_000260255.1 Octodon degus | reverse complement strand
AGGCGTGCGCCACCACACCCAGTTTCAATTGCCTTCTCAGTGCACCCCAGGGATGGGGCCGGCATGGAAGGGCCAGGGATGGAAACCCCAGCTTCTGCGTCTGCTTGCAGGTGCTTTAATCCACTGAGCTATTTGGCTAGACCAATCATTTTTAAAATATATATTTTTGCATTTAACTTATATCACACATGAAGAAACTGAAAAACTCACATAGGATTTCAGCACAAGTGCAAAGGGAAGGAACTAGACACCTCCCATCTTGGCCTTGCCACAGCTATGGCCAATTTGGACCTCCATTCCCTCATGATCTAGGGCCTTGAAGTTCCCATTTCACACAGTAGATCATATCAGACCAGCAAGTCTCCATCATCCCCACCTTGGGAAAGGCCAGAGCAAGTAGAAGAGTACAGTCACCTCACTCCACAACAGCACTATCTCAAAGACAGCTAAACTTTCCCTACCAAATCTGCCGAAACAATTGTGATAGATGGCACCATTATGGGGTCCTTGTCAATGGTGCCCTTTCAGGTTCTAAATCCAGTGAATTGGAGATTTGTTGTTTTCATTGGTGTTTTATTTCTCACCATTTCCCTGACAAAACATACCGAAGAAAGAATCATCAATATACTCAGAACACAAAAACTGAAAATCCATTATATTACTCTATTCAGAAAGACCTTTCAATTGTGAATTACTAACATGAGTTACTGAAATGTTTTTGTTAATTTAATATAATTATTAATATAGGATGATGTATTACAAAAATAAGAGAAAAAATTTAAAAAATATCAGATGAAGTCTCTGAATTTTATTCTGAGGATATAATTAATTACTAAAGCTGTATTTTGTTCATACAAACAATAAAGTTACTTCAAAAATGATTACATAAGAACAACTGAAAGATATTGGCATTTACTGTTGTCAAAAATTTACTTACGTGATTTGTTTTCAAAAAACCACCATTTCAAGTGATTTCTTAGAAGGATATGAATACTCTTAAAGTTAAAGATATATAACTATATCCTTCTAAGAAATCATTTGAAATGATGCTTTTTCTGAGAAGCATATGATTACTCATAAAATCAAAGGTATATAGGGATGGATCAACATATACAACTCCATAAATGTAATACATCACATTAACAGAATCAACAAAAAAAACCCCACTTAATCATCTCAAGAAATTCAGAAAAAGCTTTGGACAAAGTCCAACACTAATTAATGATAGAAATCCTATATAAAATCAGAATAGTAGAAGGAACTCTTGAAGACATATGGGTAGGCAAAGAGTTCATGAACAAAAATTAAATGGTATGGGTAGTACTTGAAAGAATTAACAACAGGGGCTTCCACTTATTGAGAATTTTTTGCACTTCAAAAGAAATTACCAACAAAATGAAAAGACAACCAACAAATACTGAAAAAAATCTTGACGAATAAGCACTCACAGAAAGGTCTGCTCTCTAATATGTATAAAGAACTAAAAATCATCAGGGTCCCTAAACTTAAAGACCCAATCCAGAAATGGGCACCTGAGATGAACACAAACATCTCAGAGGACAAAATTAAACAAGCAAATAAATATAACAGAAACGTTCCACATCACTAGCCATCCATGAAATGCAATTAAAACAACACTGAGACACCATCTCACCTCAAAAAGAATGGCTATCATAAAGAGATCAACTGGGCCGGGGAGATGGCTCAGTGGAATAAGTGCTTCCTTGGCAAGAGCAAGGACCTGAGTTCAATCCCCAGTTCCACAAAAAAAAAACCCAAAAAACCAACAAAACAAAACAAACAAACAAACAACAACAACAACAACAACAAAAAAAAACAGAGATCAACCAACAACAAATGTTGGAGAGGCTGTGGAGAAAAAGAAACCCTTCTCCACTGCTGGTGGGAATGTAGACTGGTGCAACCATTATGGAAATCAGTGTGAAAACTCCTTAAAAAACTAAGACTGGAAATCCCATTCAAACCAGCTATACCGCTACAGGGAATTTTCCCGGAGGAACTGAAAACATCATATCATAGTGATATATGTGTATCTATGTTTATAGCAGCACAATTAGTGATAGCCAAATCTTGAAAACAACCAAGATGCCCATCACCTGAAGAATGGATGAAAAAGATGTGGTATTTTTATATAATGTAGTACTCAGCTATAAAGAATGATAAACTTGAAGCATTTATTTTTAGACAGATGCTACTTGAAGATATACTCATAAGTGAAAAAAACCAGACCCACATGTGTAAATATGGTATACACTCCCTAGTACAAGAACTCAAAAGAAGAAATACAAATAGAAAGGTATAACACAATTAAAAGGAAAGTGAGAACTTAAGAGTTGAACAATGAGGAGAGGGCAGGGAGAAAAGCTGGGAAACATGACAGGGGCAAAGCCATATATTTATAGGCACAAGATGGGTAAGGCAATGATCCTGAGAAACATCAGCAGGTTTTTGAAACTAGCAGTTAATTGGTAGGATTCTCACCCTGACTAACTACATATGCTGATACCTGTGAACTAAGTAACTGCACTGAAGAAAGAAATATGTAAAGAAGGGACACACTTGAAATACCTGTCATTCTGGTTTTCTAAATATGTACTGCTTGTCATGACATACCAAATACTGCCATATTGTCTCTCAAGTAAGTTTGTTTAAAGAGAAAAAAGTTAATAAATGAAAAAAAAAAGACACAAGAAAACAACTGCCACAGGACTGTCCTATACAATGCTGTATATGGTTAGATTTCTAAATTTCTGTGTAAAAATATGTAATTGTTTATTCATATTTTTAAAATAGTTTTTTAAATTTTTTTTCTCCATATCCTGGAGAGACTTAAAGTTTAACGTATCAATACTAGATGGAAAATACCTGTTCCATGTTATGCCTAAGATGTTTGACATTCAGACAGTTAGTTAGGTTAACTGTATATGTTGTAGTGTAATAAAAAGCTTCTCTTCTGGAGGGTTAACAATTTAAGTTTGCAGACTAAAAATTAGAGAAAAAGAAGGGTTGTAAGGACAGCCAACATTTTGTCCCTCGCCTTTCAATGTCAGTGAAGGTTCATGACATACGAGAACCTATACTCTAACATCATGTAACTCAGTTGTGTCCCAAATTTTCTGATCAAGGAGATTATGGGGCCACAGAGTAAAGTGATTTATGACGTAGATTGTGCCTAAGGAGAACCACATGGACAGAAAACATTCTCTCAGGCTTTTACAGAGAGCAAATTGGTCAAGCAATGGCCGTGACTCATCCACATGGCTTACACTGACAAAGGATCTATAAACTGCGGTACAGGGTAACAGGATAAATCCTGAGGGGACTTGACTGACCTTATCAGATGCAAAAGTTACATTTCTTCTTATTTAGGTCTTGCTTTATCTTGGTCTTAACAATCCAGCAGAAAAGTATAAAAGTGAGGTATATAAAGTAAAGCCATATTAATATGCTGAACTGTGAAAGGCCCAAGTCAACAATTTCCGACACTGCCAGTCCTATGCATAACCCACTACTATTATCGATTACTGAATTATATCGGATTATTTTGCTGAATCCATGCACCTGCAATATTTAAATGGCAATGGAATGCTCTTCTCTGACAAAACTAAACAAAAAAGGGAATACAAATGAAGGACCATTTTGTATCTGTATATACAAAATAGGATACATATATAGCTACTTCCTCTTAATTCAATGAGGACAAAGATTTGTACTAATAGTGTTTGGCTGGGGCTGGGGAGATGGCTCAGTGGAATAAGCACTTCCCTGGCAAGCGCAAGGGCCTGAATTCAATCCCCAGTTCCACAAAAAAACAAAACAAAACAAAAAAAATAAGAGTGTTTGGACAGGATATCATGTCTGCATCTTGTACTATATATAACCACTAAGAAGATAACATTATGCAATGCATTAGTTATTGAAACTGTCCTATTAATCGGTTTTGAAACTGTCTCATTGCTGTTCCTCAAGAAAATTAGTAAAAGAAATCAGAAACAATGGTCTATGTGTCAATGTGATAAAAGCCATTTATGGGAAACCAACAGACAACATCATAATAAATGGATGAAAATTGAAGTCCTTCACTTTAAAATAAGGAACAAGACAAAGCTGTCCACTTTCTCCATTCCTATTTAGTATAGTTCTGAAAACATTACTCAGAGCAATTTTATAAGAGAGAGAAATAAAAGAAATAAGGATTGGAAAAGAGAAAGTGAAATTATCATTATTTGCAGATGGCATGATACTCTACATAGAGGGCCCTAAAAATTGCACCAAGAGGCTTGGAGACTGAATCACCAAATTAAGCAATATAGCAACATACAAAGTCAGCACCCAAAAATCAGTAGCATTTTTGTACACAAACAATGAATGCACTGACAGAGAAATTAGGAAAACCATACCTTTCAGAATAACATGCAAAAAATAAATACTTAGGAATCAATCTCACAAATGATGTAAAAGATATATACAGTGAAAATTACATTGCTCTGAAAAAAAAGAGAATGAAAAGGATTTGAGAAAACAGAACATATCTCACGCTCCTGAATACAAAGAACCAATATTGTAAAAATGACCATACTCCCAAAATTGTTATACAGATTCAATGCAATCATAATGGAAATACCAGTAGTGTACCTCACAGAACTAGAGAAAAAGTTTATTAAATTCATTTGGAAGATACCCAGAATATCAAAAGCAATCTTAAAGCAAAGGAAAGTCAGAGGGATCCCAATCACTGACCTGAAAATATGCTTTAAAGCAACTGTGACAATATCAGCATGGTACTGGCACAGAGACAGACCTGAGGATCAATGGAACAGATTAGAAGATGCAGACACAACTGCCAACACACTCAGCCACATTCATCTTTGATAAAGAGGCCAAATATGTTCAATGGAAGAAGACAGCTTCTTTAATAAAGGGTGCTGGATAAACAAGCTTTCTACATGCCAAAGGCTAAAACTAGTGCTATGCCTATCACCATGCACAACGCTACAGTCAAAATGGATCAAAGATTAAATATTGAACAAAAAATCTAAATCCTCTGAAGGAAAATGAATCTAAAAATATTAAAGACATAGAGGTAGGTAGAGAGTTCGTGAACAAAAACTAAACTGCATGGGAAATATTTCAAAGGATCAATAACTGGAATATCATCTTTTTGAAAGCTTTCTTCACTTTAAAGGAAATCTCCAACAGAGTAAAAAGAAAACACACAAACTGTCTAATAATTATAGCTAACTTTCCCTCTGACTTCTACCTAGAACATACAATTTTTTTTTTTAAATGAGGACACCTCAGATTCAAAGCCCTAATCCAAAAATGGGCCTTTGAGATGAATATACAATTCTCAGAGGAAGAAATACAAATGGCAAGTAAATACATGAAAAAATATTCAACATCTTTGTTCATACAAGAAATGCAAATTAAAACAACATTGAGATTCCATCTCACCCCAGAAAGAATGGCTTTCATGAAGAAGTCACACAATAACAAATGCTGGAGGGGCTGTGTGGAAAAGAAACCCCTCTCCACTGTTGATGAGAGTGCAGAATGATAAAACCATTATGGAAATCAGTGTGGATATTCCTTAAAAATCTAGGATTGGGCTGGCCAAATAGCTCAGAGGATTAAAGTGACTGCAAGCAGGCACAGGCTACAGCAAATAACCACTTGGAAGACAGTATGCAATACGTTAATTATTGAAACTGTCCTACCAATTTGATTTGAAACTGTCTCATTACTATTTGTCTCTCAAGAAAATTATGGAAGAAAATAAAAATAAAAATAAGTACAACATAAGAAAAAAGCAGGCACAGGGGCCATGGGTTTAATCCAGAGACCAGCTGTGCCAGTCCCGCCCCTGAGGTGCACTAAGATGGCAATTGAGACTGGGGGTGGTGGCACACGCCTGTAATCCCAGCTCTTGGGAGGCTGTAAATGAGCTTCACTGTGAGTCCAATTTAGTAGGGAGATCCTGAACACCCTGTAGACCCCTCCCTAAAATACAACAACAACAAAAAAAAAAAAGAAAGAAAGAAAGAAAGAAAGAAAGAAAGAAAGAAAGAAAGAAAGAAAGAAAGAAAGAAAAAGAAAATCTAAACTTGGAGATCCCACTAAAGCCAGCCAATATCTCCTAGGGATTTTTCCAGAAGCACTAAAATCCTCACACCACAGCAATATATGTGCACCTATGTTTATATCAGTGTAATTTGTCATAACTAAAACCTGGAAACAACACAGATGTCCATTCATTGAAGAATGGATAAGAAATATGTGATATTTTTACGCAATAGGGTATTATTCAACTATAAAGCAGGGTAAATTTGAGTCTTTTATTGGTAAATGGATGCAACAAGACAACATGCTCTTAAGTGAAATAAATCAGACCTGCATGTGCAAATATCATGTTATCTCCTTATTCTGAGAACCTAAAAGAAAAAAAATGAAATCTGAAGGGTTCAATAGATCCTGGGAGAAGGGAATAAACTTATTCAAAAGGAAAGAGTTATTCAATTTATGAGAAGGACAGGAGAGGGAGTAGATGAAAGAGATTTATCTGGGTATGTAAGCAGGGTGGTTTGGACAACTGTACTGTGCATTTCTCCTGGTCTATTGAAAGAAATTTAAAGCTTAATTTGTTTTGTCTCTTTTTTTCAATTGCATGTACTTTTTCTTATTAATTTTTTATGAATTTCTTTCTTTTTATCTTTGTTCTTCCAATTTTACATGCGTATATCTGGTAATATAAATAATTTGTTCAAAGATAACAGTATGTATTACAACCAATATTTTGTAATTCATATTAGTTCATGAAGTGAAATTCCGCATCTTTCTAAAAAAAATTTCTCTTTTAATTCTAATGTGTACAATTTAAAAAGTTAAAAAATTAAAATATTAAAGGTATATAAATCATACTCAAAATTACATGGAATTAATGGATATGACAAGATGTCTATTTTGTTTCATTTCTTTGGTAGTAAAATAGTGTTGATCATATTTGTACTTCCAAATGTACTTTACCTTTCCACAACTTCATATTATTTATATAAAGAAAGAAATTACCTTGAAGACATTATACCAAATTTATGCTTTTTATATATTTTTAATTTTCTAGAGAGAATATGAAATAGTAAAAAACAAAACAAAATATTAGAAATGAAATAGAACTTCACCAAACAAAACAATAAAAATTCAACAATTGGTGTTGTATTGCACAGTGCTGTGTTCGAATTAGCTGGATTGATTATAACTAACTTTTTTAAATTGTTTTTTAAAAATGTTAGAAGAAATTAAAAAGGACAAAAAAATAGACCTGTTCACCTCTCTAGACAGGTAGAAATCAGCAGTACAATTACCCAAGCCTACCTTCATATATTCATAAATATACCCACCAGAATCTTTTTCCATAACCCAGTTTTCATATCCTTCAAAAATATTCTTTGTCTTTCACAGTATCCATTGTACTTTTTGGATTTTATTTGCTCTTTAAGGTTCTTAAACTAGGGAGACAATATGTTTTATGCATATGTGGGTCTGAGTCATTTCACTGTGAGTATAGTCTCTGCATCAAATTTATCTTTTTTTCATAATTTTATTGATAAACAAATAGCACTGAGACAGTTTCAAATCAAATCACTAGGACAGTTTCAAAAATTAACACACTGCATATATTCTTCTTAGTGATCAATTGCTGTAAAAGATGTGAACTTGAGATCCTATTTACAAACACCATTAGAATAAATCATTCTATTCATTGAGAGAATGTAACTATATATCTGTCCTAACCAATTTGAATATGCAGATACAAAATGGACATTCATCTAAATACCCTATTTTTGTTAAGCTCCGTTATTTGAAAATTATGTGTGTGTAAACTCAGCAAAATATTCTAAAAGAGTCCAGTAGCCCATAATAGCATTGGGTCTTCTGTTTAATTGGCAATGTCAGAAATTGTTGACCTGAGTCCCCCACAGATCAACATAACAGCATGGCTTTACTTCCTATATTTCGTCTTCATACTTTTCTACTGGATGGTTAAGACCAAGGTAAAGCAGGACCTATGCAACAAGAGTTGTAGCTTTTGGGTCTGAGAAGGTCACTGAAATCCCCTCAGGATTTATCGTGAGATCCTGAACCTCAAATTGTAGAACCTTAGACAGTGTCAGTCATGTGGATGAGTCACAGCCATTGCTTGGCCAATGTGCACTCTGTGAAAGCCTGAGAGAGTGTTGTCCCTCCATGTGACTCTCCTTAGGCACACTCTACATCATCGAACACTTTCCTCTTTGGCACCATAATTTCCTTGATCAGAAAATTTGGAAAACTACAGACTTACATATCATTACAGTACAAGTTCTTATATGTCCTGAGTCTTAATTGACTTTAAAAGATTAGTTACAAATGTTGGCTTTCCTTGCAGCACTCCTTTTACTCTAATTTTGGTCTGCAAACTTAGGTTGTTAACCATCAAGAAGAAAAGCTTATTGTTATTATCAAACAACTTAGGCTAT
>NW_004524700.1:9193241-9196203 GCF_000260255.1 Octodon degus | reverse complement strand
ATATGCAGTGTATTATTTGTTGAAAAAAAAATAAAACACAGGCACACATATATCACTATGATATGATGATTTCAGATCCTCTGGGAAATGTCCCAGTAGAGGAATAGCTGGTTTAAAGGGAATTTCCAGATCAATTTTACTAAGGAGTCTCCATACTGATTTCCATAACGGTTGTACCAGTCTCCATTCCCACCAGCAGCGGAGAAGGGTTCCTTTTCCCCCACAGCCTCTCCAGCATTTCTTCTTGGGTGATTTCTTTATGATAGTCATGTTTTCTGGGGTGAGATGATATGACAATGTGGGTCTAATTTGCATTTCACGAATGGCTAGTGATGTGGAGCACTTTTTCATATATTTATTCGCTTCTTTAATGTCTTCCTCTCAGAAGTGTGTGTTCATCTCGGATGCCCATTTCTGGATTGGGTCTTCAAATTTTGGGACCATAGTGTTTTTTAGTACTTTATAGATTCTGGAGAGCTGACCCTTGTCTGAGCACTTATTTGTCATGCTTTTTTTTTAACATATGTGGGTTGCCTTTACACTTTCTTAGTAATTTCTTTTGATGTGAAAAAACTTTTCAGTAAGAGCAGGTCCCACTTGTTAAATATTCAACAGCTTCCCGTGTGATTTGATTACTGTCCATGAAATATTTGCCTACCCCTATGTCCTGAAGAGTTTCTCCTACTTTCTCTTCCAGGAGATTTAGTGTCTCTGCTTTAATGTTTAGATCTTTAATCCATTTTGACTTTAGTTTAGTGCATGTTGATAGACCTGGGTCAAGTTTGAGTTTTCGGCATGTACAGAGTCAGTTTCTCCAGCACCGTTAGTTAAAGAGGCTATCTTTCTTCCAATGAGTATGTTTGGCCCCTTTGTCAAAGATAAGGTGGCTGAATGTGTTCGTAGAGGCTTCAGTGTCTTCTAATCTATTCCATTGATCCTCAGGTCTATTTTGATGCCAGGACTGTGCTGATTTTATCACAGTAGCCTTGTAGTATAATTTCAAGTCAGGAATTGTAATGCTTCCTGTCTTGTCTTTATTGCCCAGAATTGCCTTTTCTATTCTACGTCTTTTCTGGTTCCAGATAAATTTTAGGAATGATTTCTCTATGTCTGTGAGGTATGTTGGTGTTAGTCTGACAGGGATTGCATTAAAACTGTACAGCAATTTTTGGAGTATGGCCATCTCCACAATGTTGGTTCTTCCTATCCAGGAGCCTGGAATATCTTTCCATTTTCTGAAATCCTCTATGATCTCTTTTATAATAGTACTATAATTTTGCTTGAAAAGATCTTTCACTTCTTTAGTTAGGTTAATTCCAAGGTATTTCATTTTTCTCGGTTCTATTGTAAAAGGTATTGTTTCTATAATTTCCCTCTCAGTGTGTTTTTTGTCTGTGTAAAGGAACGATATTGACTTTTGGATATTGACTTTATAACCTGCTATGCTACTGAATTTCTGTAGTAATTCTAGTAGCTTCTTGGTGGAGATTTTGGGTCTTCCAGGTAAAGTATCATGTCATCTGCAAATAAGGATAATTTAACTTCTTCTTTGGCTATTGTTATTCCTTTTATTTCTTTCTCTTGTTTAATTGCTGTAGCTAATGGTTCCAGAACTCTATTGAATAGAAGTGGTGTTAGAGGACATCCTTGTCTTGTACCAGATCTAAGAGTGAAAGATTTCATTTTTTCCCATTTAGGGTTGTGTTAGCTGTTGGGTTTTCATAAATGGCTTTTACCAGATTGAAGTAGAGGCCATCTATTCCAACTTTTTGTAGGACTTTGAACATGAATGAGTGTTGGACTTTCTCAATAGCCTTTTCTGCATCAATGGAGATGATTATGTGGTTTTCAGTTTTCACTCTATTGATATAGTATATTACATCGATAGATTTTCAAATATTGAACCATCCTTGCATCCCTGGGATGAATCCTACCTGGTCATGGTGTATGATCTTCTTGATGATTTGCTGTATTCTATTTGCTAGTATTTTTTTGAGGATTTTGGCATCTATGTTCATGAGGGAGATTGGCTTAAGTTCTCTTTCTTAGTGGCATATTTCCCTGGTTTTCGTATCAATATAATACTTGCCTCAAGGAATGCTTTTGGGAGGATTGCTTCCTTTTCAATTTCATGGAAGAGTTTGAGGAGTATAGGGACTACGTCTTTGTAAATGTCTTGTAGAATTCAGCTGTGAATACATGCGGACCTGGACTTTTCCTTGACGGTAGGTTTTTAATTACATCTCGCATTACATTGGCTGTTATTGGGCTATTGAGAGTGGTTATATCTTGTCGATTCAGTTGTGGTAATTTGTACCTTTGTAGGAATCAGTCCATTTCTTCTGTGTCTTCTATTCTGTGAGAGTAAAGATTCTCAAAGTAGCTATTTATAATCTCCTGAATTGCCACTGAGTTTGTTGTACTTACACCCTTTTCATTCCTTATTGCTTGTTTTTGAATTTTTTCATTCCTCTGTTTGATTAGGGTAGCTCGGGGCTTATCAATTTCATTTAATCTTTCAAAGAACCAGCTTTTTGCTTTCTTAATTTTTGAATTGTTTTCTTCGTCTCAACTGAATTAATTTCTGCTCTACTCTTTATGATTTCCTCCCATCTTTGGGGTCTGGGTCCTCCCAAAACATTCCTTCTAGTTGTTGAAGGTGCAGCATTAGGGCAATTATTTGTGCCCGTTCTGTTTTCCTAATGGGTGAGTTCACAGCTATAAATTTCCCTACGAGAACTGCTTTCATCGTATTCCATAAATTACAATAAGTGTGCTTGAATTTTCATTGAATTGTAGATATTTTTGAATTTCTTTTTTAATTTCATCTGTGATCCATTATTTGCTGAGTAGGGTGTCATTTAATTTCCATGTACTTAAAGATTTTTTTCTGGTTTCTTTTGTCATTTATTTCCAGTTTCATTGCACTGTGGTCAGATAATGTGCATGGGATAATTTGTTT
>NW_004524700.1:9186758-9188971 GCF_000260255.1 Octodon degus | reverse complement strand
TAATCCACTGTGCCAGTCTATTTCTCTTAATGCATAAACTGAGTCCATTTACATTTATGGTTAGAATTGAGATGTATTGACTTACGTTTGCCATGTTATTAATCTGTTATCATTTACTCCTTTTTCACCTGTGTTTTATTGCTTACCCTATTTAGTTGGTTGCTTCTGATCTCATTTCTGGAGTTCTGATCATTTTGGTCCCTCTCTAGAACGTCTTTCAGTAGCCTGTGTAAGGTTGGCTTGGTCATCGCGAAACTCTTTAGCTGTTCTTTGTCATGGAAGTATTTCACTTCTCCATGAAACTTGAAAGAGAGTTTTGCAGAGTATAGTAGTCTGGGCTGGAATTTGTTTTCATAGAGGAACTGAAGTACTCTGCTACATGCTCTTCTTGGCTGTATGGTTCCTGAAGAGAAGTTGGCCATAATTCTGATGGGTTTTCCTTTGAATATGATCTGCTTCTTCTCTCTAGCAGCTTTCAGTAGAATATTCTTGTGCTGAATTTCTGGGATCTTGACTAGTATATGTCTCGATGTGTTTTTCATAGGTTTGAGGTTACTTGGCGTTTTGTATGCTGCAGTTATCTGAATGTCAGATTGTTTCCTCATATTTGGGAAGTTTTCTGCTATTACTTCTGCCCACATTTTTTTAATGTCATTTTAGTCTCACAATGTTCATCTTCGCATCATCTTGCAGGTGATGGATTATTCTTTCCTACATCCTCGTTGTTTTTAAGAGATCCTTTCCTACCTTTTCACTAGCTGCACCAGCATCTTCAAGATCTGAAACTCTGTCTTCACATTCACTTAAATGGTTTCGCTAGCTTGTGATTGAGATTTGAATTTCCTCTATATCTCTTTGAGTCTGCTTCATATGATCTATTTCTTTCCTGTATTGCTCATTCAAGGAATCCATCATTTTTCTAATCTTTTTTTTTTATCAATATCTTCTTTAGAAGCAGTTATAAATTCTTTCAGTGCCGTGTTTTTTTCACATTTCACATAGGGTTTCCTACCTATGTTTCTGTAGTTGCCTCTTTATTTCAGATGCTATGAGTTCTGAGAGGTTTTTTTTTTTTTTTAATTTCAGAAAAGAATTGCGCTCTGAGTTCCTCTATATCTTTCTGCTGTTGCTTATTTACTATCGACGCTATTAATTCATGCATTTGAGCAGAGCTTTTGTCTTCTGCACTTGTTCTGGGTGGGCACTGGGTTTCCTCCATATGTTTTTTGCATTTAATTCTTTAATGCAGATGTTATTAATTTAGGGATTTTTTTATTTCCAATCTGAGGTCCTCTAGACCTTTCTGTTTCTTTGTTTCAGATGTTGTTGATTCATGGCTTTCAGCTGTGTGATATCTAATTTGTTCTGTGTTAGTGTCCTCTGCACTTGTTACGGGTGGGCTTGGGTTCTGAAGTTGCATTTTGTTCCTTCTCGTCATTTTGTGTAGCACTGTCTTTTGACCTTTGTTGTAGATCTTTGTAGTAGCTATTACCTTCGCAAGTACTGAAGTTCAGGTACAGCTCTACAATGTTTGGACTTATCCAGTTGTGCCTGGCTTTGATCTGGCTGCTGTGCTCAGCTCCTTCCCACTGCTGCCCTTGAGGGTGAACCTGTTGTGCCCATGTGGCAAGATGTTCTGCTCCTGGACTAGCTGGGTGGATCTATCCTCTACACTCTCTGCAGGGATTGCATCTGCAGGGTTGCACCCCAGGCATGTATGCCAGTCCTGAGCTGGGCCTGGAGGAGGCAAAGTGGAGTAGGGGGGAGAGGAACCTCTCCCTCTTACTCACTGGGTCTGAGCTAGGAGTGGGTCTAGGGGTTCCCGGAACGCGGCAGAAATTCATACTTGGCGGGCAGGGTGGGGGAGGTGCTGCGGAGTGTTGGGGGACGTCCCAAGTGGGTGGGAGAGGGTCTCGCCCACACCATGCCTGGGCTGGGACCGGTATTTGGTCCGGCTGGTGCAGGGTAGCAGGAAGCTCTCCCACACACTCACCGGACCTGGGCTAGGACTGGGTCTGGAGATTCCCTAATGCAGCAGAAATTCCTACTCTGCGGATGGGGTTGTGAAGGTGCAGCAGAGTGGTGGGGGGCATTCCAAGGGGGTGGGAGAGGGTCTGGCCCACTCTGCGCCTGGGCTGGGACTGGTCCCGTCAGCACAGGGTAGCAGGAAGCTCTCTCACACATTCTCAGGACCTGGGCTAGGACTAGGTCTG
>NW_004524700.1:9178001-9186608 GCF_000260255.1 Octodon degus | reverse complement strand
GCAGGGTAGCAGGAAGCTCTCACACACAGTCACAGGACCTGGGCTAGGACTGGGTTTCTCAAATTTATCTTTTTATAACATTCTTAGGATAATTTCAATTCCTTTGTATTTACTTAAGCATGTTCTATGTTCCAGTACATGGCGTACTTTGGCAAAATGTCCGAGGTGTAGCTGAAAAGAAGGTGTATTGTGACTTGTTTGGTGGAACACTCTGTTAAGGTCTTCTAAGTTTATTTCTTCAAAAGTTTGGTTTACTTCTGTTATTTCTTTACTATTTTTGATTTGTTTATTTATTCATTTATTGTCTAATTGATCTCTTTGTGACAGTGATGTGTTAAAGACTCCTGTTACAACTGTTTTATTAGTCTTTTTTCTCTTTCTTTTCTTTTTTCTTTTTCTTTTCCTTTTTTTCTTTGTTTAGTACTCTGAATCTAATGTGGGACCTTGCACTTTCCAGGCAGGCACTATGCCAATGAGTTATATCCCTGGCTCTTCATTTTATTTTTCATGTCTGTTAAAATTTATCTTATGTAGTTGATGCTTCTAACTTGGATGCATATATAGTTGTGATTATTGCCTCTTCTTCTTGCAGTTTTCTCCTAACAAGTATCTGTTGATCTTATTTATCTCCTTTGATCATTCTTGAAGTTCACATTGTCTTCTAACAGAATAGTTACTCCTGCTTGTTTCTCAATTCCCGACTCACAGAATATTGTTTCCACCCTTTGGCTTTCAGTCTATGAATTTCTTTTGAGTTAAAATGTGTTTCCTGTATAGAGCATATTGTTGGATATTTTTTCCTCATTCAAAAAATTTTATTCCACTTATGTGAACTTAATACATATGTTCTTAACAATTATGCTTTGGTTGTTCATGAAATTTCTTTTTTTTTTTTCCTTTATTCCATCTGTTGTGGTTTTTTCCCCATAATTTAATTGAGAAACAAATAGCAACGAGACAGTTTCTTGATCTGCTCTGCCAGTTTGCCTTTTTTGATTGGCAAATTAAGCCAATTTACATGAACCACTATAACTGACATGTACTGGCTTTTCTTTGTCGTGCTATTTTTCTTCTGTAGATTCCCTACTTTTCCCCTCTGTTTAATTGCTTGCTACGCTTGGTGGTTCCTTTCTGTTGTTGAAGTTGTGGTCATTTCTGTACTTCTAGAATATCTACTGTACTCTGTATAGGATGTTTTTTTTTGTCATGAAATTCTTCAGTTGTTACTTTTTCATGAAAGTATCATATCTCCATTCAATTTGATAGATAGTTTTGCAGAGTATATCAGTCTGGCTTGGAAGTTATTTTCTTTTAGAATCTAAAATACTTCACTGTAAGGTCTTCTTGATTTGACAGTTTGTGTTGAGAAATCTCCTATGACTCTGATGAGTTTTCCATTGTAGGTGATGTGTTTCTTTTATTTAACAGCTTTTAATATGCTGTTCTTTTGCTGAATATCTGAGATCTTGATTACTATGTGTCTAGGTGTAGATTTATTTTTATTATGGCTAATTGGAGTTCTATATGCCTCATTGATCTCTACGTCAGATTGCTTTTCCATGTTTGGGAAAATTTCTGCTCCTACTTCTGCAAACAGTCTTTTTATGTCATTTGTACTTACTACGGCTGTTTCCTTGACACCTATCAGTCTTACATTGTTTTTCTTAGCATCATCTTGTAAGTGCCGAATTATTATTTTCTGGTTCCTTGTTATTTAAGAGGTCTTTCCTTTAAAATTCACTACCTTAAGTCCTGTCTTCAAGGTCTAAAAGTCTATCTTCAATTTCATTCAACAGGTTTTGCCCGCTTTCAAAGTAATTTATTTATTTATTTTTTATCTATTTACTTACTTTTTTGGAACAGGGTCTCACTCAGCAGCTTGGAATCATAGTGATCCTCCTGTATCAGCCTCCCTAATCTCCCCGGTATAACAGATGTGCATCACCATGCCCAGTTTGAGTGGATGGCATGGCATGCCCAGGTTTCCAGGGTCAGGACGGCATGCTGAACTGGGTATGAAACTCAAATCCTTGCACTTGCAGGAACTTAGACTGCCAAGCTAACTGCCCAGCCCTGAATGATATTCTTAATTTCCTGGATAGCTATTTGAATCTCTTTCATTCATTTTAATTCTTTTCTATATTGTTTGTTCAGTGTTTTCATCATTTTTCTCTTCTCTATTTTTTAATCTATTCCTTCTTTAAATGTACTAAATATTTATTTATTTATTTATTTATTTATTTATTTATTTATTTGGTACAGAGTCTCACTACACAATTCAGACTCGTGTTGGTCCTCCTGTTTTCAGCTTTCCCACTGGCTGGGATTACAGGCATGGGCCATCACACCCAGACTCCATCAATGGCTCAGCATGCCTTGAGGGTGTGGTCAGCATGGCATGTGGTACCAGGGATCAAATTCTAGTCCCTGCACTTGCCCAAGCAGGTGCTTAGTCCACTGAGCTATCTCACCAGACCTTGTGCTGAATAATTCTTTAATGAGTGTTGTTATTTGTTTCTTTCTTATTTCTTTCATTCTTTCTTTCTTTTCTGAGAGATTATTTCTGATATAATTTCTTCTATAATCTGATATAGTTGTTTCTTTACTTTAATTGCTATAATTTCAAAAATTTCAGGTGTGTGACTTTCAAGTTCTTGTATGCCTTTGTGTCTTGAACTTGTTCTTTGAATGGGAAGTCTGAGATAGCCTTTTAATCCTTTGTTTTGACATTTTTTCAGCTCCCAATGTTCACTCAGACTCAGCAGTGATGGGAGGGGGCTGGGCATGGGTTAGCAAGGATCCTGTGACAGTGGGTGGGCAGGATTGGCTCACCAAAATTCATACTGTTGGGGTTCTTTGTTGCTTCAGCCATGGTAGAGGGAGTTCAGCCTCAGATCAGGAACATTCTGAGGGTGATGGGGCTGCTCCTCCAATGGTTGTAGGGCAGTGTAGGGCTCACCAAGGCTCCCACACATATGGGAGAAGGGGCAGAATGAAGCTTAGAAAAGCCCCTGAGATGGTGGGCTGGTTGTGGCAGACCAGCAAATCTTCTTCACCAATGGGGGTGGGCATGGGCTAGACTACTTAAATTTATCTTAATCATCTTTCAAGTTTTAAGTAAAGACCATTTCAGTGCTTTTACTCTATTTTATTTATTGAGTAGATTTTAATAGTAGTTATTTCCCTAAATTTCAGGCTTCCACACTTTAATTACCCCAAATGTTTTTTAAAACTTAAGATAAAAAGGGGGTATTTGATAATGTTAACTCTCCAATTTTTAATGGAAAGATGCTATAATTTGTTGTGGAAGTTCTAAACCTCCAACCAATACCTTTGGTTCTCCATCCCTACATCTGAAGTATTTTCTAAATACTATCAGGTTATAAAGATTCTAAATGGAATTAGCTCTAAAATGAGTCTTCAAAACTATTCATATATGTTTTTTGAAAGACATTATTTTAAAGGTTGATAAATAATTTCAAATTTTCAATGAGACATTTATTACACATGATTAAAATTTCTATTAATTATTTAGTGGATTTAAATGTAGTGCTATATTAAAATCCATACTTAAGGATGAAAAGGACCACAGGAATTATATTTATATATTCAAAGTCTTCATTTTGCAAAGAAAATGAACATGCAGAAAGTCCAATGGCTTTAAATCACAAACTATTCACAGACAGAAGCATTACTTGAACCCAAATCTCATGAAAATCCAATTCATGTATTTTTGATCACATCAGTACACATTCAGTTAAGTTTATCAATATTGGGATTTGAGGCAACTTGCATAGAGAGCACAAACACAATTCAGTTCAATCTCACAAAACAAACTAAAGTACAAAGAAAGAAAAGTATATCACTACAGTTATGTGTTCATATCAATCAAGATCCATATAAAGCGACCTGCAATTATACATATTCCTAGATCAAAATGTATACCAGGTTAGGTTAAGCTAAGCTATACCAAAATAGCACAAAAAGAGAATTTCTAACCTCCTCAAGGAAAAGGAAGAAAAAAATATTTTTCTTGTAAGTTCAATTTTACAACATGTTTTTCAAATAAATATTTATCTCTACCAAAAGAAAACAAGTCAATATTTCAAAAGGGATCGATACTTGATTATGAGCGCTATATATTTTTATGAGTTTTTAAAATGTCATTTGTAAAGAGCAGCTCTCTAGAAAGTCAATAATTTAGAAGAGTCTAATCAAAAATTGTATATATTGTTATGTGTTATAGCAATCCTCAGCAAACACCAGGGGCTTAGGCTATGTATGATCCTATAAAAGCAAATCCATGATGTATTATGAGAAAACACTGGGTAGTCTTCTAAAATAAAACCCAATAGGCATTTCTTCCTGAGTTGGATCTGCTAATTCTTTATATGAACTCTCAGAGAAACAGTTGAGAGGTGAACGTCCTTCAATGCTGCTTTGAAAGGACTGAGGCAGACTACCACATTACTGTAAGATACTTCTAGAAAAGGTCACCCAGGCAAGGTCATTGAGGGATGAAACCAGTTGGTTTCCCTGTTCCCCAGAACAGTATTTGACTGGTGGGCCCAAAGAAAGGGTGTTCCAAAATATATGCATTGCAAAGGGGTCCCTTACTTTTAAATTGTACAAAAGCATTCAAGCTGCTAGTAGCACACTGAGTGTGAGTGTAATGGTGAAATTGCAGATTAAATTGAAGATCAAGGGGCTGGGGAGATGGCTCAGTAGAATACACACTTCCCTGGCAAGCACAAGGGCTTGAGTTCAATCACCGGTTCCACCAAAAAAAAAAAAAAAAAAAAAGGAAAAAAGAAAAAAAAATTGAAGATCAAGTATTAATCACAAGCCCTAATCAATGGCACAATATAAATGTTTTGATTGGGTAATCTAGGATCTTTCCTGAGAAACAGCTTTAGATCAAGTTAATCCTTAAAACAAACTGAATTGGGCAAAGATACATACAGTGGGAAGAGTAGACAGAAGTAATAGTTTAGAGCTGAAGGAACCTGATTATAGGAATTAATGTGAATACTTTATCTTCATTGGTTCCGGTTCAGCATGTGCAAGACCATATACAGTAAACTAACTGGATGGTTACAGGGGCACAGACCTGAAGGTAGAACTACTTCCCTGATGGATTGCTTGCTAAATTCCTTTTGGTTAGCACAGTATGACAGCAAAGGAATGATACTGATTATGGCATAATTACTACTAAAAGTTCCAAAGGTAAGGGCAAAATGGGAGTGTTATCTACCCTTTTTTACAGCTTTGTGTAAACCAGATAGTAGCCCCCATCACTTACATAACTGAGCAACACATTTAATTGGGGGCTTCTTGTTCAAGAGCTGTAGGATACATTGCTACTATTTAACTCAGCCAGTTGAAGGCATGCTGTCATGGAGTCCAAGCTCCATGAAAGGCCCGAAAAAGTTTTTATTCACAACTGACTTATTTTAACTATAGATAATCTTTTTCAAATAAATCTTATACAATACCTGTAATATGAAAGAAAATTTCAGAATATTAATGCTTTGGAGTATAGAAATTGTTTTGCCTGAGGGGTGAACTCTAGTAACCCACAAATAAAGATATCACTTGCAACTACTGAATTTGTTATCAAAAAACAAAACCAAAAAATACACGTTTTAGTCACTCATTTATTTATAGGTATTTCCTCGAAATAATGTCCACAAATTATTGGCATAAATCCTCTCAGACTGGCAATGTAAAATCTGCATAATAGAGAGGCAATGACTTGCACTTACCTCAATGCTCCTACACACCTGTGGCGAAATGACATCAGGTATTCTTGGTAGAATGGGAAAGTGTGAGAAAGGAATCCTGCAGTCAAGCTCATAAGAAACTATGGAAGTGGAGAACCAATAAAATCCTATATGGAAGACTGTCTATACACCTAATCCTTTCTACAAATAGCATTAAACAAATTGGACTTTGGAAAATGGATCCCAAACATCAGTATGTTTGATTTATTTTCTGGGTTGGTTGTCAGCTATTAGTTTATTTGGCATTCATGTTGTAGACTTAATAAATTGAAGAAAAATATGTTTAAAAAGGAAAAATAACACATAGGACTCATTGGAATGTGATCAGAGAGTTCTTCCTAGTCAAACTCAAGCAGGCATTTATTGAACTTTTACTGTGTGATTGCTTAGGAAATTTGTTAAAATTCTATCTTATCAACAAGAGGTGGCTTAGTGACTGATCTAAGTCAACAATTTCATTAGTAACTAACAAATTATAATGTCATTTAGGTATTTTTTTCCAAACATGATTATTGATTGTGGTACAGAGAATCTATAAACATGAAAATACATTAATCTGAAGCACCACGGTAATAACAGACTACAGGAAGTATTCCTGACAGAAAACTAAGGATGTGACAAAACTCAGGCCTACATACATCATTAGTCAAAATGTTCCCCATTTGATAAACTGTGAAATAATCCTAAGAAACACTTCTGAATTTAAGAACAGGTCCTTTGGTGCATGGAAAACATCATAAAACTCTCTACAAAATCTTTCATTGTTAGGTATATTGCCAAGAAAATACGTCACCATTTAGCAATCCCATCCAAACATTCAAAAAGGTAATGAGATTAGTTTTTAAGGAACAAAAACTTGCATTCTGGACACCAGAGTTATTTATTTTTTGTCATCAGATGATGACTTAATAACAGGACTATGAAGAATTGCATTAACACTCAATATACATAACCCCAACATAGTTTGCTTTTTACTAAAAGGAGAAAATGTTTGGCTGCTTAGTACTCTGTGATTCACATACATTTTGCCTTATGAGTGATGAAATATCACAGAAAGTCAGGTCAAAAAACATGAATGATATTTTTAGGTCTGTTGCCTAGACAAATTTGTCTCGATAAGCTAGTTAAAATCCCCAGGCCATCTGTTAAATGAAAGACATATTCTGAGTTCAGAGCTTTTGGCCTGTTTGTTGACTTGTGTGATCACAGGGAGGTGAGAAGTTTTAGAATCAAGAAACTAGCTGGATGCAGAGCATCAGTCTGGAACTCAGTTCTCCTCATAATTCTATTCTTTTACTGTCAATTTTCAGTGGATGGCCCCCCAGATCAATAGGAATTAAGTGCTAAAAAACCTTCTGAGGTATGACACGAACAGAAATAAAACATAGTCACAATGTTCTCCAAGATTTGTCATGTAAAATTTTTCTTTTCCTGTCTTTCTTTCTTTCTTTCTTTCTTTCTTTCTTTCTTTCTTTCTTTCTTTCTTTCTTCCTTTCTTTCTTTTCTTTCTTTCGAGGGTCTTGCTTTTGTAGCTCCAGCCAGTCTTGAACTCACAGGGATCATCTTATTCCAACCTCCCTAGTGCTGAGATTACAGGTGTGCACCACCATGCTCCGTTCCAGGCCAGCACAGCATGTCCATAAAATATTTATTTCTATAAAATACAATTGCCTAACCTTAGAAAGTTGGAGAAGAAATTTTAGCATGTTTTATCTTTAAAAATGGTTCAGCACAGGGACCAGGTTTCAATTCCCCATCCAGCATGCTGCACCAGCCCCACCTCAAGGGTGCACTGAGCCAGTGAATGAGTCCAGGTGTGGGCTGCATGCCTGTAATCCCAGCACTGTAGAGGCTAAAAATAGGAGGATCACTATGAGTCCACACTGCATAGTGAGACCTTGTACCAATTACATAAAAATGAAAAATTAAATAAGGTTCAAAATTGGACCCCATATTTTGCGTCCTGATGTCATTGCAGGAGCAACCCTGAGTCCTAGGAAGAGTAGGAAGCTTCAGGCTGGGGAGACAGCTCAGCGTGCTAAGTGCCTGCCTGGCAATCACAAGGATCTGGGTTCAAACCCTGGTGGTGCATGCCACGCTGGCACTAGAAACCCTGGGAGTTCCATGTTGGATACCAAAAGTGGGCATGGTGGCACAAACCAGTAATCCCAGTGCTGGGGAGGCTGAGACAGAAGGATCACTATGAATCTGAGCTGCACAGTTAGACCTTATTCCAAATAACTGAATAAATTAATAAGATTTGTAACACAAGAGTAGGGAGCTTCAAAAATGACAAAATGAGAGAGTAAAGTGAAATCTTAGATCTGCACCCCACCCAGAAGAAATCCAAGAGACATCGATATAGAAGAACATGGAAGTCACACACCTCAACTTTTTGAAATAATAGCAAATAAGGTAAAGGAAAAACTACATCATGCTTTTGAAGAAGTCAGATCAGACATAATCTCTCAAGTAAAACAGAAATGACAATCATAATGAGAGCATTGCTCAAAATATCAAGAGAAGACATAGACAAAAACAGGAATACAGAACGATGATAGAAACCTTCAATGTACAATACAGGAAAAACTTATAATGTTTGAAACAGATTCAAAGAGATATATAGGAAATTAAGAATTCCATTGAAAGCTGGAAAAATCAGACCTGACAACAGACTTTCAGACCTTGAAAACAGCATGGCAGACATGAAATCATGAAAGGAAAGAGCTCTTAAAAGTAACAAGGAACAAGAAAAGTCAACAGCTGCAAGATGAGGCAAAGAAAAAGAAGACTGATAGGTGTAAATAAAAAGCAGAAGGCAACA
>NW_004524700.1:9168232-9168806 GCF_000260255.1 Octodon degus | reverse complement strand
AGCCTCTTTAACAAATGGTGCTGGAAAAACTGGCTCTCTACATGCTGAAAACTCAAACTTCACCCTGGTCTATCACCATGCATTAAACTAAAGTCAAAATGGATTAAAGATCTAAACATTAAAGCAGAGACACTAAATCTCCTGGAAGAGAAAGTAGGAGGATCTTGGAAGACATAGGGGTAGGCAAAGGGTTCATGGTTAGAAATCAAATCGCAGTGGAAGCCGTTGAAAGAATTAAAAACTGGGACCTGCTCTTACTGAGAATTTTTTTCACGTCAAAAGAAATTACCAACAAATTGAAAAGGTAACTCACAAATTTGGAAAAAACATGACAAATAAGTACTCAGACAAAGATCTGCTCTCTGATATCTATAAAGAATTAAAAAAACACTGGGGCGACAAAATTTAAAGCCCCAATCCAGAAACGGGCATCCGAGATGAACACACACTTCTCAGAGGAAGAAATTAAAGAGAATAAATACATTTAAAACTGTTCCACCTCACAAGTCATTCGTGAAATGCAAATTAAAACCACATTGAGATATCATGTCACCCCAGAAAGAATGGCTATCAT
>NW_004524700.1:9166530-9168039 GCF_000260255.1 Octodon degus | reverse complement strand
AAGTAGTAACAGAAAATTTCCCAAAAATGGGTGGGGGGAAAGTGAGGCATATATAATTCTAATTAGCCATAGCCAAAATAAATCTACACCCAGAAACATAATAATTGATATTCTAGAAATTAGAGCCAGACAGATAGCTCAGTGGACTAAAGTGCCTGCTTAGGCAGAGCACAGCAGCTGGGGTTCTATCCCTGGCATGCCATACCAGCCCTGCCCCTGGGTAGCACTGAGATGGCAATTGAGACTGGGCATGGTGGCGCGCATTTGTAATCCCAGCACTTGGGAGGCTGAAAACAGGAAAATCACTATAAGTCTGATCTATGTAGAAAGATCATGTAGACTCTACCTAAATACATAAAATAAAATAAAATAATATAATAAAAGATTCCAGAAATTCAACAAAAGAACAGATTATTAAAAGCTGTTAGAGAAAATAAAAAGGTCACCAATGAAGGAAAACCTATCAGAATCAAGGCAAATTTGTCAGGTCCAACCATTAAGTCAAGAAAAGCTTGGAATGAGGTATTTCAGGCCCAGAAAGAAAACAACTTTCAACGCAGATTGAATAACTGCAAAAATATCTTTCACAATTAGTGGGGAGAGCCAGGGAAATAGCTCAGCATCCTAAGCACCTGCCTCATAAACCCAGGAAACCAGGTTCAACCCCTGGCACCACATACAGCACCAGACCCACTCTTGGAGTGTCAAACCAACCACCAAAACCAGGTGTGGTGGTGCACACCTATAATCCCAGTGCTGGGGAAAGTCACTACTAAGTCTGACCTGCACAGTGAAACTGTGCCAAATAGATAAAATTATTTTAAAAATTAGTGGAGAAATAAGATAGTTTCATGGCAAAGAATAACTGAAGAAATTCATGACCATCAGACTAACCCTATGAAGACTACAGAAATATATTTTAGACAAAGATACAAATGACCACAATTCCAAGTACAACATCAGAAATAAACCACTAGGCAGGGCAAGCAATTAAACAGAGGGAGGAAAAAGGGAACTTCTTGCAGGAGAAATTCTTGCAGGAGAAAAATATGATGAAGATATGATATGTAATCATCAATGTAAATGGCCTCAGCTCAACAATCAAAAGAAATAGCTTAGGCTGGTGAGATAGGTGACAAGACTAAACACCCTAAATGTCTGCTTTGGCAAGTGCAGGGACTAGGGTTCAATCCCCAGCCCCACATGCCCTGCTGACCCCACCCCTGGGACTCACTGATCTGGCAAACCAGACTGAGCTTGATGGCACACTCCTGTAATCTCAGCACTGAGGAGACTGAAAACAGAAGGATCACTATGAGTCCAAGCTATGTAGTGAGACCCTGTACCAAATACATAAATGAAAAAAGAAAGAAAAGAGAAGAAAAGAAAATGAAAGAAAAGAAAAGAAACAGATTGGTAAAGTGGATCAAGAAACAAAATCTATCCCAGGGCAACTCACTCAGGTCTCCCTTCTGTCCCTCTCTAGGACAGGAGCTTTCTTTCCCCCAA
>NW_004524700.1:9150589-9155087 GCF_000260255.1 Octodon degus | reverse complement strand
GATGAATGTCCATTTTGTATCTGTGTATTCAAAGTGGTTAGGGTAGATATACAGTTACATTCTCTTAATGAATATCATGATTTGTTTTAATGGTGTTTTTAAATAGGATATCAGGTCCGCATCTTGTACAGCAATTAACCACTAAGAAAAATGCATGCAGTGTGGTAATTATTGAAACTGTCCTACCAATTTGATTTGAAATTGTCTCATTGCTATTTGTTTATCAATAAAATTATGGCTAAAAAAAGAACTGAGGTACGGGGCAGGCCCCCAATTTTTAGAATTTTAATCAGTTTTGAACAATATCTTTCAAAAATTTCCCAAATGAGTATTTGAAAACAAAGTATACAGTCAAAATATTCTTATGAAATTGCTAATTAATAATTGAACCTCTGCAGTTAAAAAATGAAGGGGTTGTATATTATCCCTGAGATTTCTAATAAAAATAAGTGTAACATTCATGCATTTGTAATAAATAGTTACAAATGCAGAGAAAATGTAATAATCCTTATGTAGTTTTATTTCTTGCCTTATTCTAAAGCATAAAATCTACAATTTTTCTAAGATTTTTTGAAATTATCACATGATTTCCTCAGTTAATATTAAACAATAAGCCAGGTGTGGTGGCACACGCATGCAATCCTTGCACTTTTAAGGCCAGGGAAGAAAAATCAGTACAAATTTGAGGCCAGTGGAGCTACATAGTGATTCCAAGGCCAGAATAACTACACAAGAGACCCTGTCTTGAAAAGAAAAGAATAAATAAACAATAAAACTACAGATTGCATAACTACTCTTAACAGTTGTCTTACTTATTTCTAATTGTAATTCCTTAAATAAGAACACGGATAAACACCAATTTAGGTATTTCCAGAAGAGTGAGGATTAAATATGAACGTACAAAGAAAGGCTGACCATTCTCCAAAAGGGATGCTCTCAACACTGGATACTGGATATTCTGCAACACAAGGACATTGCTTCAGGAGATGTACACGAAATGCATGTGCTCTTCAGTACTGATGCAGTCCACAACATTTGCAACAGTCTTTTGCTTAATATTCGTCATCTTTAGTTTTGTTTTTATGTTAAAAAGAAGAGAATAAATGAATAAGGTAATTTGAAATGGATCTTGGAACAAAAGACAGACTTGAAATAAAATGTTCCAGTCCAAGTGAAGCCTGGAACTTAGTTATCACTAATCACTTGGTATTTATTATTACTAATACTAATTATTAATTTTGATCATATGTCATGTAATTACGGAGGTTATCATGGCTGAAAATAAGGTGGAGAGCATGCAGGAACTCTATACTATCCTTGTAACTTCTCTGGAAATAATCTAATCCAAATAAATGTTTTCTGAAAAATAATTGGAACAGCATTAATAAAAGTCTTATGAAAATGTCATATCAGCAGTATAAACAGAAAAAGTGTACAGACTTATCTTGAAGAAAATGCTGCATTTATTTAAAATATTTACTATGGCTATCACTACTCAAAACCTTACAACAAACTGGCCTGAGGCTAGCAGGAGCCCAGAGGTTGCTCAGAACTGAACTACACTGCCTTCCTACAACATTACATGCACTCACACACAGCAGTATCAACTAATAAACAAAAGTACCTTTTCAGGCATCTTTTGCAACAACCTGAAGGGAAGAAACACCAGTGCATTAATCTTAGCCAGGTAGTTCCAGGATGTCAAGTAGCTTTTTCTTAATCTGTGGCTGCAATGAGCACTCAAGAGTACTAGAGAGGGTGTGCTGGACTCATGCACAATCAAGAGCATGCAAAGTGATCAAGACATACTGGGTAGAATACCTTCTTAGTTGACTGGGTCTATTCCCCAAAGTCCATCTGAACTCTTGAAAGTTGTGTGTGTCCCCAATTATCTCAGCAGAAACATTCCTATGACTAAAATGGCTATTCTTAAAAGATACTAGCTTTTCTATAAGAAAAAGTAAAAGGTATGCTGAAATCTCAGTGTAGTACTGAATCCAAGGAAACATGAAAGTTTTGGAAATGGTCACAAACAATAATTTTAAAGCCCAAAATTTCCTGTGGCAAAACATACAATTGATGGATTTGATGTATTTGGTACAGGGACTCACTGTGCAGCTCAGACTCCCGTTTTCAGCCTCCCCAGGGCAAGGATTACAAGCATGTGCCACCACTCTGGGTCTCAGTGGCCTGCTCAGTACATCCAGGTGGGGGAAGGGGACCTGCATGGCATGTGATGCCAGGTATCAAATCCCAGCCCTTGATACTGCCTAAGCAGGTGCTTAGTCCACTGAGATATCTCACTGGTCTGAATATACAATTTAATTGCTTGTTGTTACTGCTTAGGAGTGCACAGTCAAATTTGCATTCTAGTCTATATTTCTCAAAAAAAATCCTATCCTTGAGAACAGACATGATACATCTCTAGGTTGCAAAGAAAAATATTTTGGCTTTCAAAAAACAGTCATCTAAACCAATGCTGGGGCACAACTATAATCCTGGCACTCTGGAGACTGAGACAAGAGTTCAACCCTGCCTAAATAATGTAATGACTTAGTAACACCTGGTCTTTTTTTAAAAAAATAATTTTATTGAGAAACAAACAGCAATGAGACAGTTTCAAAACTGATTACTAGCACAGTTTCAATAATCAATACATGGCTATTGTTGTCTCAGTGGTTTTTCATTGTACAAGATGCAGACATGATATCCTGTCCACAAACACTATTAGAATAAATCTCTCTATTCACTGAATTAAGAGAATGCAGTTGTATATCTATCCTATTTTGAATATACAGATACAAAATGGTCATTCATTTGTATCCCCCTTTTTTGTTTAGTTTTGTCAGGGAAGGGTACTCCATTACATTTAAATATTATAGGTACATGAATTCAGCAAAATGTTCCAATATAGTCCAGTAGTCCATAATAGCAGTGGGTTTTCCATAACACTGGCAATTTCAGAAGTTGTTGACTTGAGGCTTTTACAGCTCAGCATATTAATATGAATTTACTTTTTATACTTCATTTTTATATTTTTCTGCTGGATGGTTAAGACTAAGATAAAGCAAGACCTATATAACAAGAAATGTAACTTTTGTATGTGATAAGTTCAGTCAAATCCCCTCAGGATTTATTCTGGATCTGTGTACCCCAGTTTGTAGATCCTCTGTCAGTGTCAGCCGTGTGGATGCGTCACGGCCATTACTTGACCAATTTGCTCGCCCAAGAGAATGTTTTCTCTCCATGTGACTCTCCTTAGGCATACTCTACATCACTGATCACTTTCCTCTGTGGCCTCATAATCTCCTTGATCAGAAAATTTAGGACACAACTGAGTTACTTGATGTAACACCTGGTCTTAAGGAAAAAAAAAAAAAAAGAGAGAGCAGGAGATGTAGCTCAGCATAGAGAGTTCAAGCCCTGATACTAAAAAAATCCCATCATGATGAAGACTCTTTTCTGCCTAATGAACTATTATGACATGAAGGACTGTGAGATTCACCAAAAGTTAACTGGTTCCACAAAACAGAGCACAGCACCTCTACCCTCTTCTGAGCCTCTATGCACATCTCAGTCTTTCCAATAAGTGGGAGACTCAATCCAAGAGGATTTTGCAATGCAAAAACCTAAAATATCACTGACAATTCAGGCTAAAAATGACTGTCATCTCTCCTGTGAGACAATGGCTACTCACCAAAACAATTAACAGGAAAAAAATTCATATTCACACAATTTTTTCACAACAATTCTCACAAGAATTTGAAATGGAATATACAGTCTAGATACTTTTCTATTTAAGACTGGGATACCGGTATATACATTATTATTCAAAAAGTAAACATGTACCTTATCCTGAAGTGATCATTTAAAAATTGTATATCAATAATATTCTTCTACACTTTTTACCATTCAGTATAGTTAATGGCTCTCATCCATGAGATATTCATATTAATCCTTTAGATTGTTTTTATATTTTAGGGAAGGTTCTACAGGGTGTTCAGGGTCTCACTAGTAGATTGGACTCATAGTGATCTGCCTGTTTACAGCCTTACAAGTGCTGAGATTACAGGCGCACACCACCACACCCAGTCTCAATCACCATCTCAGCCCCCCCGGGAGTGGGGACAGCAGGACAGGCCCAGGGATTGAACTTCTGTTCTTTAGATTTTTTAAATTTAAATTAAAATAATTTTGAAAATCTATGGTTAGTGTTTCTTTTTTTCTGGATTTTTTTACATTCCTTCTTACTGCTCTTGTTGTTAGTAAACATTGCTCTAGATTTAGAATATCTTCAAATCTACCAGAAAAATATTATTTCAGAATACTATCATATTTTTAAACATCATGATTACTCAAACCATAATAGTTTTCAGAATTTGTGAGAATTTTCATTTGATAAAACTACATGTCTAAATTCCACCAAAAGCCAAAAGCCAAAAGCCATAAGCCATGCTAGCCTACTCTTTTGTTTCTCAGGAATATATATATATAATAT
>NW_004524700.1:9145485-9150489 GCF_000260255.1 Octodon degus | reverse complement strand
AGGAAACAAACAAAATCTAACAGTAAGCTATATACAATAAATACATTTAACTCAAAAGGAAATTCATAGACTGAAAGTCAATGCATAGAAAACAATACTCAGTGCGACATGAACCCACAACAAAGCAAGGACATATACTCTATTTGCAGACAGCATGAACTTCAAATGATTAAAAGAGATAAAGAACGTCACAACATACTTAATAGGGAAAATTGCAAGGGGAAGCTATAATAACCATAAATCTGTATGTCCCCAAAGTAGGAGTACCAAATTATATAAGATAAATTTTAACAGACATGGAAAATGAAATAAGCAATAACACAATTGTAACAGGGGACTTTAATACCACATTGTCACAAAGAAACACATCAACTAGACCAAAAAAAAAAAAAAAATCAAAGAAATAACGGAACCAAACCAAACTTATGAACAAATGGACTTAGCAGAACTTTTCAGAATATTTCACCCAATGACACATTCTCAGCTGCATAGAAGACATTCTCTAATGTGACGGCCTTCAAAATCTTGCAGAAAGGTCCAAATCCTCTTGCTAGCATGTATATTAGCACACAGAACAAGCTTAAGTAAATGCAAAGGAACTGAAATTATCTCATGTGTATTATCTGACCATAGTGCAAGACAATGAAAATAACTGACAGAATAAATTGCAAGAAACTCCATAAATATATGAAAATTTAATAATATCCCCCTGAACAACTAATGGGTCCTGATGAAATTAAAGGAAAAAAATCAGTTATTTACGGTCAAACAAAAATGGCTGTGAGATTCAGTGAAAGCAGTCCTCAGTGGAAAATTTCTTCAGTGAGAGGTTTTTCGTCTTCCTTTTAAATGCCCACAAGTGGCACATTCTGTGTCTGTGAGTGTGTTCACCTGTACATACCAATGGCCACAAGCATTCTTTTTTTTTCTGGTACCAGGGATGGAACTCAGGAACTTGTGCTTGCCAGGCAGACACTTAAGCCACTGAGCTATCTCCCTAGCCTATTATAAGCATTCTTGACTCTTAAATGTTTTGTTTTCCAGAAAATAAAAATAAATTCCATGAATAATAAATATAAGTGGAGTTATACATTTAATCTATTCATGTGATTTATACTTTGTTAGAAATCTACTTGTTATCAGTCAGAAATCTCAGCATAACATCAAGCTCATCAAAAAAGTTTCTTCTGGTCTAATATTTATTACTTTATAATTGGCAAGTCATGTGTGATGGTGGCCTTCAAAATCTTACAGAAAGGCCCAAATCCTATCACTGCACCTTTTAACCCTTTCTGCGAAAAGCATTGTTTTAGGAGAAACATTGGAAAATAAAAATTATTAAACCCTTATAAAACAAAGACATCATATAGTACTACCAAAATTAAATGATTGTAAGATTACTGTGTGACATATTTTATAGTTCTATTGATATCTGTAGTACAATCCTGTTTGTGTTCCTTATATTTTATTTGTCTCATATAAGAGAAACCATGCAATATTTAAGTTTTTGTCTGATTTATTACCCTTAATGCTATAGTTTCAAAGTGCTTCCCTTTTCTTGCAAATGACTCAAATTTATTCTATTTCATAGCACAGTAGTACTTTATTTTATGTAAATAAAAACAATGTCAGGCACTGAAGAAAGCAAAGTGTTCAAAACTCTCTATGTAAAAAAAAAAAAAAAAAAAAAAAAAACCCAAAAAAAAAAAAAAAAAAAAAAAAAAAAAAAAACCCACAAAACTCTCTATGTCAAGTATTCAATTCCTTTATACTTTAATTATTGCAACAGTCATCTGAGGGGCTGTGTGAGAATCACCTTAGTTTATGGCTCTAAATGAAAAAAAAATAAGTTTTACTCTGATCCTAAATAATTAAATGAATCTATGAGGTGCTCAAGAGACAAGAATGCTTATGAACATTGGTATCCAGGTGAAGACATTCATGGACACCCACTGTGCCACCTATGGACCATTAAAAGGAAGATATCTCTCACCAGAGAAGAGATCTGATGCTCAGTTTTAGGTGCATATGCAGAATATCTCTGGCCTTCTTTCCTACTCTGAGTTCAGCCTATCTTCCTCTTGAGGGCATTACATTTTTGAGTGCACTGGTTATCTGGACTACATGGAAACATCACCTCCTTAGTAAGCCATAAATTTACCATATTTATGGAATGTTCCTTACCATATGAAGCTAAGGAAAGAACCTCTTAGTTCAAATCTCTAATCCCTATACAAGAAAAATCCATACCAGTATCAAGAATGATGAATAACTCAACCCATAGATAAATCATAAAGTTTATTTGTTTGTTTAATGAATGTATTTTTATGGGCTAGGGTGATGGCTCAGTAAAATAAGCACTTTCCTGGAAAGCACAAGGGCCTGAGTTCAATCCCTGGTTCTGCCAAAAAAAAAAAAAAAAAAAAAAAATCTTTCTGAATGTATTTTTATTAAGAAACAACAGAATAGAAAATGTCATATCTGCAAGTAGGCACAAGGATCAGGGGTTCGATCCCTGGGCCTGCCATGCCGGCTCCAGCTCTGGGGCATGCTGAGCCTGCAATTGAGAATGGGAGTGGTGGCACATGCCTGTAATCCCAACTCTTGGGAGGCTGTAAACAGGTGGATCACTACAAGTCTGATTTAGTAGTGGGACCCTGAATACCTAAAATACAGAAAAAAGAAAGAAAATGTCAAAGAGAACATAGAAATGTACTTATATTCCACATACTATTTCACAAAACTTTGTTTCAGTTTTATAACATATGTAATATAATGTAATGACATATTATGGTTTTATAATATGCAATTTATGTAACTTAAAATACACCAACAATGTGTGTTACTTTATGATGGGAAAGCCAGGGCTTCCTGTGGCAATGGGGGAGATGTTTGAAAACCACTAAAATGCAACAGAAATCACAAACTGGTATTGGAGTTCCAGCTTACTGAATCTTTAATACAGTCCACTGAGTGGGTTCCTTTATATGGAACGAGCTGTGAACATTTGAACATTGGAGAGTCTGCTGAGTGGCTATTTGTGTGGCTCCCCCAGCAAGGTCAGAAGATCTGGTGTTGCTCTGGGAGTGGAGCAGCTAGATTCACTTAGCAAAAGCAGGGAGCTCAATGGCTGTCAGCCTCCCTATTTCTTCCCTCGCTTCATTCTGCACCTGAATGATAGCTTCAGGCTGTTCAGCCTGTCACCTCAGTCTACACCTTAAATTTCACAATGATCAATGATGATTATAAGACGATATGGCCTAGATCATCCCACAGTGTGACAGAGACTGTCACATGATTGTGGTAAAAAAGGATGACATCAACCATCTGTACAACCAACAGACACTTAAAAGGTATTTTGTCACAACTTTTCATTTCACAAGTGCGGAAACTGAGACCCAGAGGGAGCAGTATAGTACCTAGCCGCACAATTCACATATTACCATCAGCACTAGAAGTAAACTCTCTTATTATCCTTTGTCCTTTTAATTATTAATAACTAACTTTAGTTTCATAAAGGTCTAATAATTTTACTACCACCAACAATAATTTTGTTGATATTTTCTTACTTAATCTACACTTCACAAATATTTGTCCAATTAAAGAAGCAAACCCTAGTGCACACCAATTACTATATAATAAATATTTTAAACAAATAACAACTCATATAGCACTATCTGAAAATAAGTGACCAGTTTCTAAATGAAAAGTCATCTAAATGAAAAGATAAGCATCTTCATAATATATTTTGATCTAACAATCCCCAAACAAATGTCAACGTCATGTAAGATTTCTGCACTCAGTTAAGGAAGAAACTAATCTCACTTTATGCTTGCCACCTGCTACAAAGCAGTTTGAATTTGAACATATTTCTTGAACAGTTAAGTAATGTTTAGAATTTTTTTTTATGCTCTGAATGCCTTCAGGGCAGGTTTGGCTGGCTTGAGTTGTGGGGATTGAAACACAGCAACCTGAGCCTGACTGCTTTGTTGAAATAGCCACTTAAAGAACTGAGCTAAAGGCCACCATTGGACAGCAGGACCGACTACTGGCCCCAGGCGAGAAGCAGCGTGGGTGACACCCGCTTCCACCCCCTTGGGAGGCACCAAAACCACTCCGCAGCACCTGCCCCACCCCGTCCACCAAGTAAGAATTTCAGCGGCAATCCGGGAACCCCCAGACCCAGTCCTAGACCAGGTCCAGTGAGTGTGTGGGAGAGCTTCCAGCTACCCTGCACCAGGTGAGACCAACTACTGGCCCCAGCCCAGGCCCAGCATGGGTGAGACCCTCTTCTACCCCCTTGGGATGCCCCCAACCACATCGTGGCAACTCTCCCACCCCGCCCACTAAGTAGGAATTTCTGCCGCATTGCGGGAACCCCCATATCCAGTCCTAGCCCAGACCCAGTGAGTGTGAGGGAGAGCTGCCTCTCTCCCCTACTCCACCTTGTCCCCTCCAGGCTCAGCTCAGGCCTGGAATACATACCTGGGGTGTAACCCTGCAGCTGCAATCCCCAAGAAAGGGTAAAGGATAGAAACACCCAGGTAGTCCAGGAGTAGAACATCTTGCCAGAGGGGCACAACAGGTTCACCCTCAAGGGCAACACCAGGAAGGAGCTGAGCACAGCAGCCAGACCGAAGCCAGGCACAGCTGGATAAATCCAAACTATGTAGATCTGTACCTGAACTTCAGTACGTGCTAAGGTTATAACTACAAAGAAGATTTACAGCAAAGGTCTGAACACAGTGCTACGCAAAAAGATGAGAAGGAACAAAATGCTATCTGAGAACCCAAGCACACCCATAACAAGTGCAGAGGACACTAACACAAAACAAATTGGAAATCGCACAGCTGAAAGCAATGAATCAATGGCTGCTGAAATAAAGAAACAGCTGCAGAAAGGTATAGAGGAACTTGGATTGGAAATAAAAAAAGAAAAAGAAAAAAAAAGTAAAAAAAGGGGCCAGGGAGATGGCTCAGTGGAATAAGTGCTTCCCTGGCAAG
>NW_004524700.1:9130468-9133241 GCF_000260255.1 Octodon degus | reverse complement strand
ATAAGCTTTATCTGCTGTTGGGGTCATCTTGTCTGGTCCTGAGTTAGTCATTTTTCTTCACACCAATTTTATTCCTCTGAATTTCCCTTCATCCACTTTTTCACAGTCTTTCTCCAGGGAACAAACACAATTGCTAGTCAGCAACTGACACTTCGTCAGCAGCAGTCAAAATCAGGGGGCACATGCTCATCCCACCCAGGCCTACTATGACCTCTGGGGAAAGAGCTGGAAGATAATTAGCTGACTGATATCCCCAAGGACTGGGTTATTCGGGAGCAGTTAGAAAATATGGTAAGCAAGGCTACTTCTGTTGTTGTTGAAATCCTGACACAGAATACAAATGCTGACACTGCTTTCAGTTTTCAAAGCATCATATTGATCTGTACTTTTCCCCCAAGGAAATTATGCCATCAAGCTGTTATCAAACTGTTTTAGCAAAAGAAATCTTTATCCAGTCCCTCTAATGTTTACTGAAAATGGCATTTTAATAGCATATGTTAATGTTTATAAATTCAAATTTTCCTATGTCCAATAAATTGAGATGATGTGTCCTTAATAAGAAATTTGGCAGTTGAAGTATAGCAATGGTTGTTTTTGTAGAAAAATTACTTGAAATTCAATCTTTGTCGATGATAGTGAAAAAATTCAAACTCACATAGAAATATAGCTAAAAATGCCACATTTGCTTAGGAGCTCTTAAAATCTGAGGATATATATCAAATAAACTAGCAGCTAGAAAGAAAAATCTTCTGTTCAAATGTGAAATGGAAACAAAAACTGCCTGCCAGCATTTCCTAAACAATATTAAATACTCATGGTGAATGGAATTAATGAGTAGAAGACTGTCAGTCTCTATCTCCTTTAGTTTGTAAGACAGTGAGCTAGAGGAAGGGCCTGAGAGAAGAGTGGGAAATCAGCTATACTAATGGGAATTAAACAAGAATAGTGAACTAGGACGTTGACCAAGAATGAACTTCCTTGGGAAACATGGAATGTAGCCACTATTCCTAGCTACCCTCAACTAAGTTTCTGAGTTATGAGGAAACTGTAATGCAAAATATCCAGTTTCTTTATAAGGTGCCAGTTTACCGTAAATGCTATGTGGAAAAAAAAAAAAAACACTGAGAGAGCCTGCATGCCAACTGGTCACTTTTTTAACTTCACAGAGCCACTAACAAGAGGTGTTCACTACAGGGTTAGACAAACTCTGCTCCCTGCATACTAATAAATGACTCTAGACCGAGGGGCTTCAGCAGCCACTTCACACTTCCAATAAAATTCTCAACTACTACTACTACTGTTTCTAGTGAAAAGGGTATTGCTAAATAGTTGAAATCATTCATATTGTATTTGTATGGTGACTCATGAGTCACAAAGTGAATGATGCTTTCAGCGTACTAACATACTTAAATATGTATGTATGTATGTATGTATGTATGTATGTATTAATTATTTATAACTTACCATTACATTTAGATGATACTTTTCCCTTTCTGTTTTGTCTTAGTTTATTCTCTCCAGAGAGTTCAAAGCATCAGTTACATAATGGTAGATAGAACTTCACAGAGCAAGCCACTTAAACAAATGAAACAAAAAACTTTGAAGAGAAGCTTACTGGAGCCTGAGAGAACATTCCTTAGGATTCTGCCTATATTATTCTATGTAGCGAATGCCTTAAAGCAACACACTTAGAACCAGATATAAATGAATGTACAGTTAGGGAAAAATAATTAAAATATAGAAGGAATATGCTGACAGTTTCTGTCTTTACCATAGCAAGCATTCTTAGTGTTTAGCTCCATTTCCTCTGCATTCCAGTTACCCTGGCTAGTACAATTGGACAGTTGAAAAACAGAATGAAAGTTATCTGTTCCTATATATAGAAAGTAATGTTTGAGCAAAAATCTTTCCTGAACATAGTTTCTTTCTCTTTTTATAGTAGTAGCCTGGTGGAAATGGTGAGTGCCACCAGTTTACTATGGATAGTTCTTGGGGGGAGTGGCTTGGACTCCTTAGTTTCTTGGCCCTTCTAACTGGACAACTTCATGGACTGGACTGGACTCCCTGGCTTAGATGAGAAAATCAGAAATGCTGCCAGAGAATCAGGCCACCCTTACTCACATCTCCCTTCTCTTTCTCCTCCAACCACACTGCATCTCCCATTCTCTTCTCATATCTGTCCCCCCACACCTCCTGCCTGTCATCTTATCCAAAATCCAGTGCTCCTTAGACTTCCAGCTTTTTTTTTCCATCATCATTATGGCTTTTTTATTTTGAAGAGTAAAAAGAAAAGCAAAAGCAAATAGCAGACCCAAAGACAGAAACAGGGTGACATACAACAATACATGTTACAGATTTTCAAAACAAGAATAGCAAATTAACAATGGCTGTTCTTTTTTTTTTACACCAGTTATTTTTATTTTAAAGAAAGAAAAAAATAAAAAGTGGTACAAAATTTCAAAACAAGATTTTAGGAGAGTAACAATGGTTAGTACGTTGTGTGTTGTTCTTGCCAAAGTAGTTTCTCATATTAAAGACATAGGCAAGAAATAATAAGCAAATAACATAGGTAAAAACCTCTTTGTTTTTTAAGTCAACAGAAAATGGAAATATACTTTTTAAAGTTTCTAATACTAGGAGAAGATATCATACAATGTCTTTTTAAATAAATTGTAAGTCAAAGAAACAGTATAAATCTTAGAACAAAAATTAAGATTAAGCAATATTCAGAAAAATTAAATGATTTAAAATAATTGAACTAAGAAAAAGTTTT
>NW_004524700.1:9127669-9128798 GCF_000260255.1 Octodon degus | reverse complement strand
GGGTCAAATGAGGATCCCCGGGCCAGGGTCATCTCATTCACTCACCGGGCCTGCACTCTGGGTCTGTTCAGGATCCCGCAGGCCTGGGGTCATCTCACTCACTCGCCGGGCCTGCGCTCTGGGTCTGTTCAGGATCCCATGGCCGAGTCGTCTCACTCACTCGCCGGGCCTGTGCTCTGGGTCTATTCAGGATCTGGAGGGCCCCGGTCGTCTCATTCACTCGCCGGGCCTGCGCTCTGGATCTGTTTAGGATCCCGCGGCCCCCGGTCGTCTCACTCACTCTCCGGGCCTGCGCTCTGGGTCTATTTGACTTCCAGCTTTGACAACACATGATCTCACTATTATGTACCCTACTACTACTTCTATGTTATTTTCTCATATTTAATCTTACCATAATAAGGAAAATAAAGAAAAACAGAAAAGCAAAAGAAAAAGGAATGAAATCAAAATAGGGGTTTTTAAAGCACACAGTGCAAAGAATCAAAAAGAAAGAAAGTGTAGAAAAGGAAAAAGGCAGAGGTGTCAGGAAAAAGGACATAGGACTTCCAAGAATTACTTTCCTTCATGTGCATGGAAGGCTTATCTGGGAGAAGGAACTGTACTGATTGCTTTACATGAAATCTTTAAGTAAAAATAAAAGTATGTGTGTCATATTTATATGGCTCTCTTTATTTCTCAGAAAATTTCTAGTATTTAGTTCTCAGATAGTGAGGTGATATAAGTTGTGTTGAAAGTGAAATGCATAAGAAACATTTAGTTTTCAATAAATGAAACAAACATTTCATAATAAACTTTTTTTCTCATTTCATTCAAACATCTGAAACTCAATTTTGTATTACCTCTATGTAGTTGAAAGGGGTTATGTAAAAAAAAAATATAAAAGCCTTCAATATAAAAGTGTTCAATATTTCCTAATATTGTAATTGAGTGACTTCAATCACTGACTCTAAAATTTATATCACTATGGGAATTACAGAATTTGACAATCTATTTTGGTGCAAACCAATATAAATGGCTTTTAAAAACCCTGTTCTGGGGCTGGTGAGATGGCTCAAAGGTCTAAAGCACCTACTTAGAACAAGCTTAGCAAAAAAGCACAGGGACCACAGTTCAATCCCCCAGCACCACA
>NW_004524700.1:9118967-9127504 GCF_000260255.1 Octodon degus | reverse complement strand
TAAAAAAAAAAAAAAAAGAACCTGTTCTGGGATGCTGAGGCTCACAGTCACCATTAAAGTTTATCCTGGCTACCATTTCTGTCCTTCTAGAGGATTTTTCTCTATCCTGTTTCATCAAGCTGATTTGATGATCAGTTCTCAAAACATGAAAACCGATGCACCCTGTCCTGATAGACATGTATGAAAGTTCTACACTTACTTCAAATGGAAAAATATTACCTGAATTTTACGTATTCAGGTAACTTACTGTGCTTTCCATTTTATGAACATAATAAAAAGTTAAAATTCTTGCTTTAGCTATAGGCAGTGTTTAAAAATAAACCTTGAGTATGGGGAACTAGTTTATGCTCCTGCCTGGCAAGTGCAAGCACCCGGGTTTGATCCCTGATACCACATGGCATGCTGGCACTGTGCTGACCACCAAGTTCAGACATGGAGGGCACACCTATAATCCCAGCACTGGTGAGGCTGAAAACAGGAGGATCACTATGAGTCTGAGCTGTGTAGTGAGAACTTGCATCAAATAAGTTAAAATATAAACTACTACTACTACTAATAATAATAATACCCTTCTAAACACTGTTTTGGTACATAAACAGTCTAAGAGGTGTTTCAGGTTTGTCAATATATTTCTATACTTTGTGAAAAAGTTACTATCTTCTTTGTGCTTTTGCCTAATATATCTGCTCATTGATACTGAACTTGATAGCCTAATTTACACAACTGATGAAGCTATTTTCTCCAGAACTGTCAAATTTACTTTTAAAATCCCAGCACAAATACCTGAAAGTTAGTAGGTCCCCCACAAGGAAAACAGAGCGGACACGGATTGGTCTGCTCCTCGGCAATGGATGTGGACTGGGCTAATAAACATCAGGAACAAATGTCTGTGGAGCCCAAACTGAATTTATTTCTCAGAAGGAAAGTAAATCTTATAAGTGCCTCTTTAGAAAACTGAAAAAAAAAGATTTTCTGTTCAAAATGTTATACTACCATCATAGGAAATGGCAAGGTCAAGCTAACTTTGTCACTTTCCCCACGTCTCATTGCTTTATCCAGCTGGTGAACAAGAGTAAAACTGTTCTAGATATCTGGGCAATTTATGGAGTGTACTACTCAGTGCTCTACACTTACCAAGAGTATAACCACTCGCATTTAACACAGGGCAATTGCAGGAAGACCTGCTAGTTTTCAGACAGTTCATTTAACTTGCATTCCAAAATCACTGTTGTTGTTGTTTTATTTTGTTAGGATGCAAAGTATATGCTTTTTGTATGAAGTTAGTACACATTCCAGTTCCTTTTTTCATTCCTTATCATTTCTCTATCTACCCCCTCCTTATACTTCCTAGACCTCTTGCCTTCTAACAAAGATCTATCTCCCTGTTTCATATGATCTTTCTCTTTTATTTTGCTCTTTATTTTAATCTAAATGTTTCATATAAAAGAAAGAAGCTGATATTTAAGCCTACGTGTGTGATTTATCTCACCTAACATTATAGTCTCAGTGTACACATATTTTCTTATAAATGACTCGGCTATTCTTCTTTGTGACAGAGTAGTATTCATCATGTGTAACACATTTACCCATTTATCTGTTGATGAGCATATGAGCTGCTTCCAAGGTTTAGCTACTAGGAATTGCACTGTTAAAAACATGTGTATGAGGGGCTGGTGAGATGGCTCAGCGGTCTAAAGCACCTACTTAGAACCAAGCTTAGCAAAGCACAGGGACCGTGGTTCAATCCCCCAGCACCATATGCCAGCCAGCCCCACCCCCTGGTGGGCTGAGCTGGCCACACACACACACACACACACACACACACACACACACTAAAATAAATAAATAAAAAATTTTTAAAAAACATGTGTATGAAAAAATAAAAAAATACCAGCCTTGGGACCAGACAGCAGCGCTGCAGGAAGGAGGCTCCAAGTGGTGAGGCAGGGTCACCACCATCCCTTGAGTGTCGCTGAGCAAAGCTACTGTTTTTGTCTCTTGCCTGAATTCCAGACCCAAGTGGTGCAGCCAGCAGAAGTCTAGTCAGCAGAAGTGGTCTTGCTGTATCTTGGTCTTAGCCATCCAGCAGAAAAGTATAATAACGAGGTATGGAAAGTAAAGCCATATTAATATGCTGAGCTGTAAAGGGCTCAAGGAAACAACTTCTGACATTGCCAGTCCTATAGATAACCCACTACTATTATGGACTACTGGACTATATTGGATTATTTTGCTGAATTCACAAACCTACAATATTTAAGTGGCAATGGAATACCCATCTCTGACAAAACTCAACAAAAAAAGGGGATACAAATGAAAGACCACTTGTATCTGTATATAGAAAATAGCATACATATACAGCTACTTTCTCTTAATTCAATGAGAAGAAAGATTTGTACTAATAGTGTTTGGACAGGATATCATGTCTACATCTTGTACTATGAATAACTACTACGAAGGCAACAATATGCAATGTATTAATCATTGAAACTGTCCTATTAATTGGTTTTGAAACTGTCTCAGTGCTATTTGTTTTTCAATAAAATAAAAAAAATAAAAACATGTATGCATGTATCTTTTGTTGAGACATGCAGAATGGGAACAGTTGTGTCAAATGAAATTCCTAGTTTTACTCTTTTGAAGGATCTCCATATTTACTTCCATAGTGACTACCAGTTTATAATAAAGGATTCCTTTTCCCCCATAGATTCTCTAGCTGTTATTATTTGAATCTTTGCAATAGCCATTCTGTCTAGGGTAAGATAGATTTTCAGTGTTGTTCTAATTTGCATTTTTCTAATAGCTAGTGATATGGAGCATCTCCTCATGTATTTTTTGGCCATCAGCACCTCTTCTATGAAGTGTCTATTCATTTCACTAGCCCATTTTTTGGACTGGATTTTTTTTTCTTTTTTGGCGGATCTAGCTGTATTTTATTTATTTATTTAAATTTTTAAATTCATTTTAATGAGAAAATAGGTAAAGTAGCAAAGAAACAGTTTCAAAACAGGTTAGCAGGATAGTTATAATAATTAATACATTGCATATTATTGTCTTTGTAGTAGTTGTTCAGAGGACAACATGCAGACATGATAAGACATGATATCTTTTTCATTTTTTTGTATTTCAGTACAGAGTCTATAGGGTCTTACTACACAGATCGGACTCATAGTGCTCCGCCTGTGTTCAGTCTCTTAAGAGCTAGGATTACAGGTGCGCACCACCACACCCAGTCTCAATTGCTTTTTCAGTGTGCCCCAAGGGTGGGGCTAGCATGACATACCACAGACATGATGTGTTGTAGCTGTATATCTATCCTATCTTGTGAATACTTATATATTTTTTCCTTTTCTTTTACACAACAAAATTGTTCTTTATTTACACATTTGTGAAGTTAGTAACACGTGACACTAGGTTACCTAGTGACTAATAGCTGACCTTAACCAGACAGGATGTTCATCTCAGGAGTGAGGTAGCTTGTTTGCTTTAGGCACTGGGCCTAGTCCCACTGACACATATTTGATTGATTTGAGGATATAATTTTTTGAGTTCTGTATATATTCTAGATATGGATTTCTGTTTGAGAAATCCCTGGAAAAATTGTTCTCCTATATTATAATTTGCCTTCTCATTCTGTTAATTGTTTCTTTGTTGTTCAGGAGATTTTCATTTGATCTGATCCTATCTGCTGTTTCTATCTGGGCCACTAGAGTTAGAAAGTCCTGGACTACACCTGTGACTTCAAGAGTTTCACTTACCTAGTCTTCCAGAAAGTGAATTCTTTTCTGTTTAACATTTAGGGTTTTTTTTTTTTTTTTTTTGTTTTGTTTTTTTTGTTTTTGCTTTGTTTTTGTTTTTAGCCATTTTTATTTTAGTTCAGTCTATGGGCAGGAATTTGGGTTTAGATTCCATTTTCTGCATAAACATAGCCAGATTTCCCAACAGCATTTATTAAAGAGGCTACTTTTGTTGAGTGTCTGTTTTGGGCCCCTCTATCAATGTTCATGTAGTTGAATATACTTGGAGTTGGTTCTACATCCTCTATTCTATTCCACTGATCCTCAGGTCTGTTTCTATGATCATACCATGCTGTTTTTATCACAATACTTTTATAGTACAACTTCAGGCATAGGATTGAGATTCTCTGACTTTGCTCCTTTTTCCCAGGATGGTTTTTGCTATTCCTGGTCTCTTCTTGTTCCACATGAACTATAGGATTGCTCTTTCCAGTTCTCTGAAGAATGCTGTTGGAATTTTGATTAGGAATACATTAACTCAGCATATAATTTTTGGAAGTACAGTTTTTTTACTATCTTGGTTCTCCGTATCCATGAACAAGAGATATTGTTCTATTTTTCTGATGTGCTCTTCAATTTCATATTCAGAATATTGAATTTTTTATTATAAAGATTTCCCACTTCCTTAGGTAAATTCCTAAATATTTAATTTTTACTGGAGCTATTGTGAATTATATTTTCCCCAATTTCTTTCAGAAGGTTCATTTTAGCATATAAAAATGCTATTGATTTTTATGTGTTGATTTTTTTTCTGCTATTTTACCAAACTTGCTTATTTTTAGAGGCTTTTTTTGGAGACATTCCAATATGAATGATTATATCTTCTGCAGATAAGGATAGTTTGACTTTATTTTTTTCTATAAATAGCCCTTTTATTTTTATCTCTTGTCTGAACGTTCTGATTAATGATTGTAGTGCTATGCTAAACACGAGTAGTGACAGAGGACATCCTTGTCTTGTTTTTTAAAGGGAAAGTTTTCAGTTTTTTCCCCATTTAGAGATGTTGGAAGTAGGTCTGTCAGAAACATTGCCTAACAGAGTAAAACAATTTCCTTTAATACTTATTTTCTCAAGTGTTTTTATAATGAGAAGAGGTTGGAATTTGTCAAAAGCTTTCTCTGTGTCTATTGAAATGATCATATGGTTTTTGTCCTTGTTTCTATTTATGTGATGTCTTACATTTACTGAGTCATGTATGTTGAGTCATCCTTGCATCCCTGAGATGTAGGCTTCTTGGTTGTCATGTATGACCCTTTTGATGATTCACTGCATTGTCTGCCAGTATCTGCTTGAGGATTTCTGCATTTATTTTCATTAAAGAGGCTGGTCTGTAGTCTTCTGTCTTGGTTGAATCCTTATCTAGTGTTCAAATTCAGGGTAATGGTAGTTTCCAGGAATGATTTCAGGAGTACTCCTTCCCTTTTCATTTCATTAGAAAACTTGAGGAATATGGGTGTTGGAACTCCTCTGAAGTTTCTGTAGAATTCAGCAGTGAACCATTCCAGACCTGTGCGTTTTCTCAGTTGGTAGGCTATGTCACTGCCTTCTACTAGATTATTCAGAATTTCAAAATCTTGGTTCACTTTTGGTAAATGCTATGTATCTCGGAATCTATCCATTTCTTTTGAATTTTCCAATTTATTATTTGCCAAACAGTTTTTTATATATACATATATGTTGGCAGTACCAGTTGTGATTTCACCTTTTTGATTTCTTAGTCACCTTTATTTTGGTCCTTTCTCCTCTTTTGGTTAAATGACTGTTTTATCTATTTTGTTTATTTTTCAAAGAAACAACTCTCATGTTCATTAATTCTTCGTATTGTGTTCTGGGTTCATTTTATTAATTTATGCTGGGATCTTCCCTTCCTTGCACTAACACTGAGCTTGCACTTTTCATGTTTTTCCAGATGCTGAAACGCATCATTAGGTTTTTTGAGCTTTCTCTGTTTTGTGATGTGGCCACTCATAGCTATAAACCTCTGTCTTAGGACTTCATTCATGGTGTCTTATATGTTCTGATATGTTGTTCTGGCATTATCACTTAGTTCTAGAAACTATCTTATTTCTTTCTAGGTTTCTTTTATATCTCATTATTTATTTTAGACTATATAGGTACTCTTCATTTAACAACCAATCATCATTAAATGAGGAACTACATATGGTAAGTACATTACAATAATCACAACAAAGAAACAGTTGAAGGATCTCCAACTTGATGACTTTACATTCACTAGCATAATAGTGTTTTTGTTTTTGTTGTTGTTTCTATTGAGGAACTAAACTCAAAACCTAATACTGGCAAGGCAGACACCATGCTGTGGACCTATTAGCCCCAACCCTCATTTGCATAACTCTTACAATGGAGCACTGTAATGCGTAACAGGACATAAGATTGTTGTACTGTACAGTACACTCAGCAAAAATCACATTCCTTTAGAGACAAGATAGAGTGTACAAAAAATACACTGAAGCTCTATAAACAAGATGCATAAAACTATACAAAAAAGAAACAGACAGTTCATAAGTATGAGCAGTGGATTGTAAGGCCAAAGACCATGCCTCAATCATAAGTTCTTAAAGAGATAGGTCATTAAACAAGGAATATCTGAAAAAAAAAAAAAAAAAACCAAGGAATATCTGTATTTTATTTTTAATCTCTTATTTACTTATTTGGTACAGGGTCTCGCTACAGTGATCCTCCTGTCTCAGCCTCTCGAGTACTTGGATTACAGGCCTACACCACCACACCCCGTTTCAGTGGCCAGCATAGCATGTAGTAGGGGGAATTGAACCTGGGTCCTTGTACTTACTTAAGCCACTAAGCTATCTCCAGGTGCTTAGACCACTAAGCTATCACCCTGGCCCTGTATTATTTAATTTCTGTGCACTTGCATAATTTCTGTGTTTCCATTTGTCAACAATCTGGTAATGTGCATCACATAACTTTATTTTATGTCTACTTAAGTCTGCTTTATTGGATAGTATGTGTCTATTTTAGAGAAAGTACTATGTGCTGCTAAAAGACTATTCTCTTGTTAGGTGGAGCATTCTATAAATATTTATTAAGTCAGTTTGTGTGAAGGTTTTTTTCAACTGATATGTCTATGGATTTTTTTATCTGGTTGATCTGTTTGTTTGTGATAGTGAGGTGTTAAACTCCCTCACAGTATTTGCATTTATGTTTATTTTCTCTTTTATGTCAAACAGCACTTGCTTTATGAAGTTGGGCACAACACTGTTTGGTACATTTACAATAACTGTTACCTCTTCCTTTAGGATTGTTCCTATAACCAATATGTGACCTTGTTTACTGTTTTTAATTAACTTTTAAGTCCACTTTGTCTGAACAGAATATAGCTACATCTGCTTTTCTTCGTCAAATTCCTATTGCATAAAAGTTTTCCAGCTTTCAGTTTCTACTCCATGAGTTTCTTTTTTGGTTAAACATGTTTCTTGTACAAAACCTACCACTGGATTTTGTCTCTTGACCATTCTGACAATCTTTGTTTTTAGATTTGAAATTGAGAACTTTACTGTCAATTCCCTATTGCCTTTCCCCTCTTTCCTTCAGGGCCTGGGAGATATCTCAGTAGAATAAGTGCCTGCCTGGCAAGCAGAGGGTCCTGAGTTCAATCCCTGGTACTGAAAAAAAAAAAAAAGAAAAAAAGAAAAAAAGAAAAGAAAAGGGGAAATCCTCCCCTCTTTCCTTCAACCTAAATACTTACTCTATTCCATATATTCATGCTATCAGACATTTTGTTTTTGTTTTCTTAATTATCTCTGGAGTATCATTTAGAATTTTTTGAAGTATTGATTTGGTGGTCCTGGATTTCTTCAGGTGCTCTTTATCATGAAAGTATCTTATTACTCATCCATTTTGAAAGATAGTTTTGCAGGACATGTCAGCCTGGTCTGGAAACTATTTCCCTTTAGGGACTGAAAACTTCATTCCAAACTCTCCTGGTTTAAGGTTAGTGTTCAAAAGTCTGTTGTAATTCTAATGGTTTTCTTGTAAAAGGGATTTGTTGCTTTTCTCTGATTTTATGTTTCTTTTTATACAGGATTTGTGGGATTTCAACTATGCTGTGTCATGGAGAAGTTTTTTCCTGTTCATGATTGTTTGTTATCTATCTGTCTGTAAGTTCTTTGAACTTACTTGGTAAGTTTTCAGTTAATTATTTCAGTAAACAGGTTTTTTATACCACTGTACTGCCATATTTTGCAATGATTCTAATTAATCTCACTTTGGTTTTCTTTGCATCATTGAGGAGATGCTGGATCCATTACTCATGTTCTCTTGTGGTTTTCATATTTTTCCTTAACCATTCACTTCCAAGAGCTCCATGTTCTAATTCTGACATTGTGTCCTGGTATTGTTTGCTCCTTCAGCCCACTCCTCCCCCGCAACCCCCGGGGCATTCCATCCCATCATGATGTGTCAATTTCTACCCAAAGCCCTTCTACACATGCTAATTCTTTGCTGGCCATGCATGTTTTGCATCTTTTTTTTTATTATTTAATTTTTTTTTATGTCTTAAAGGGACTACAGCACCACAATAAAAAATTATAAATGATACAGAATTTCTAAACTAAATTTCTAAACTAAACAAAATAACACAAATTTAACAATTTTTTTTAAATTTTTGAACATTTATTTATTTATTTGGTACAGGGTCCTACTACACAACTTAGTGATCCTCCTGTCTCAGACTCCCCAGCATTGGGATTGTTTTTTTTT
>NW_004524700.1:9112947-9116967 GCF_000260255.1 Octodon degus | reverse complement strand
CCTGGGCTAGGACTGGGTCTGGGGGCTCCCGGAACTCGGCCACTAGTATTTCTTTGATATGTTTCCCATCTTTATTTTCATGATCACTTTAGTTTCTTCTAGTTGGTCTTTCCAAGATCCTAGAGTTCTAAACCCTACCCTACAGAGAGGTACAATCTGGAGAAAAGTGTTGTTTGAGCAGTGGCCCTAAACGAACAACTGGCCCTTCTGCTCACAATTTACTGATTCTCTTCAAGGGTTAACTGGGAGAGTTCTGCCACAATGATGTCACTGAAACTCAGGTATCCTTCGAAAGCTCTTGTCAAATAATTGCTATATACTCATTTATGTGTTAATTTGCTGTGATTTTACTGGTTGTTTAAAAAGTTTAATAGAATATGATTTAACCAACTACTAGACAAATATATATTATTTTATGATTACTTATCTCTGATAGAAATCAAAGATGACAGAGATGACAGTGGATCTCTTGTCAAAGGGGGATCTTACCTAGTGAAACCTAGTAAGTAACAGCATGTAATTGAGTACGTGAGGGAGAAACTAAAATAATGCCTATCATTGCTGGGTTTTGTTGCCTACAAGCAAAATGTAAAAGGCACAGAAATGTTTTCCAAAAGTCAAAAAGGGAAAAACTGTTACATTATTTCATTTAAATAGGACAGCTGCTTTTGAAAGATACAGGAGTGAAATGGATTTAGGAAAGTGACAGCCAAAGCCACAGATGACCTTGTTTGTGTTCTCCCTGTAAAGAGTGGGGCCTCGTGGGGTCTGGCTGTAACAGCAAAGACATCTTGCAAAGCTTACATTAATAAGAAGTTATCATAGGACGAGAACTTGTTACTAGACCTACAGGGTCCTAGGTGTTATATGATATGTTCTGTAGAAGGTATACTGTGGTTGATGCTCCCCTTCAAAACAGAAAGTCTACTTCTGAGATTCTATGTCTCATTGTTCCTAGGCTCCCTTTCATAACAAGTACAAAGTGAACCAGATTTCTGTTTATATGCTTCATCATCCACTGCACTACTGCATGGCTAATGCCTGCCCCAAGATGCTGTTTGCCCTTTTTAAATACTTGAAATTGTTTAACCAGAGGGCAAAAGCTTATCATTACCTAATAATGCACTCATGCTTCATTTGAAAAGCTAAATGTTTTCTTCAACATCTACTGCACCAACTTGACCATTTGAACTGCACAGTGAGTCCTCATCAAAGCCTACTTTTCAAAGTACCCTAATGACTTAGAAACACTTCATGTTCTGTGACTGCTTAGTGTGTGTCCACTTCACCTATATTAATTACTTGTGAGGATTTGGCAAGTCAATTGGCCTCAGAACATCTAACTGATTGCTTTTACTTAATCATTAAAAAAAATGCAATACTGCTACTGTTGATAAACGCAAGTCACATGTTTTAAATGTAGCATTTTGATAGAGGTAACAGAATGGAATAGTTCAAAATGAAACTTTTGCTTAATAAGTGTTTGCTTATAATTAGCCATATTCCAGCAAGAATTTCAAGATATCACGTAAAAATTCTTAAAATATGGCAAGAAAATATAAATTAGGAAGAGAAAGAAGGGGCAAGAGGAGGAGGAAGAAAGGGCAAGGAGGTGGGAGGGATAACATTCAAGTTACAATTTTTATGTAGTTTTATAAATACATCTGAATGTTTTGCTTTACCTTGGATTTTTATGTTATAGAGATGAATTTTTTTCCCTTAAACTTAAACCAACTAATCTCTGCTAGCTTGAAGTTTATCTGAAGCTTCCTAACTCTATCAGCTTTCAAAATTTGAAGAAAGTTAGGGCCTTAATTCTGATTAGATTTTGGCCTGAAGAATATGTTGTGGCTAATTTAATTTTTCATTTATACCATTAAATATTCTTTATATCAGCCAATAAATAGATACATCTGAATACAGAAGAACTGATGAGAAATAAAAAAATTACAAGAACTCCATGAAGTATCACTTAGTCATTAAGCCTAAAAGAAGGCAATACAGTGAATTAAAAATTTAATTTTTAAATATATTTAATTTTTAAAATATTAAAAATGAGGAAACTAAGTATCAAATAAAAGAGTGACTTTCCAGACAAGCTATTTTCTGTGAAGTATGACAACAAATATTTTTCAGGAAGTCAAACAGACTGGCAAAGCAGGATTAAATGACCTTTTATAGAAATCCCCAAATAACTGTACTAACTAATGAGACATTTTTGTGTTTCAATATTTTAAAAATATCCTTAGGCTACACCATATATGAAAGTGTCCTTTTACAGATCCAAAGTATTTAAACTTTTTAATCTGCTATTTCAAGTGTACATTCTGCTATTGTGGACACCAGCAAAAACAAAATCAACTCTGGCTCTTCTGAAAGGTCAGTCTGTTCTGCCTCACTTAATGGTGGCGCTCACATTACACAGGTTAGATCTTTACAAAAGAAGAACAAAGGTATAAAAAATCACTATTATATATACTAAGATACTTTTCAGCATTGTGGCTCTGATTATTCTCACGCCCTTTAACAACAGACATATTGCCTGCTGGCAGTTTACAACTCGGTCTCTTCCCCAGGATCTACCCAAGCCAAAGGAAGTTACCTGGTGCAAGGTTGTACTCTCTTTTGGGATAACACCTATCAAAAATCTGGCTGACACACAGGTGCAAAGGACTGCACTACAAATCAAACATTTGGAGGGTTTTTTTTGTTTTTGTTTTTATGTATTCAGTAAAGGTTCTAAAGGGTCTTCACTACACAGATCGGACTCATAGTTATCCTCCTGTTTTCAGCCTCCCAAGATCTGGAATTACAGGCGCACCACCACCACACCCAGTCTCAATGTGCATTGGGGACAGGCCAGAACGACACACTGGGAATCGGGCCCTGGTCCCGGCCTCTGCCTAAGAAGGTGCTTTAATCCATTGCATTATCTGGCCAGCCCTCAAATCAAACATTTGTAAAGGCCAGGTTAATTTTAGTTTCCAATTCAACTGATTGTGTCAGCTGTTACAAATTCAAACACAGCTCAAATTCTCCTTCTACTTCACTAACCTACCTAAATTGGCATTTCTCATGATGCTTACTAATAAACCTCTTCCAGACAAGTCTCCATCTCCAAAGGGACATGACTTATGAGCTTATGTGGAAAAAATTAATATATGACATAATGTAATATAAGATAAATTAAACAAAGATATATATGAGTACAATATTTAAAGCTTTCTTAGGGGGAGATAAGTAGGGTAGGAAGATATAAAAGTCCAAGTGAACAGAACTCAAATTTATAAACAAATGATCATGTTTTTCACTCACATATTTCATACTATATAACTAATTCCCAAATGGAACACATAGGTAACAAGCACATAAGTTGTTGATTAAGAACAACAAAATGCAATAAAATTTACCCAATCCAAACAAGAATCAATATTAATTTACCACAAGTAATAAAAGCAACTAGATATTTCAGTAACTAAAATACTAAACAAAGTTTTGAGTGAAGGATTTCCCTCAGCCTAAATTGTTTTAAAATAACTATACTGTCTACCTACAAGGGCCCTAATCCTCTTAAATTTGATTAAACTATAATCATAGAAAGAAGACCAAATTCTTTTTTGCTGTTGTTTTGAGACAGGCTGTCATTCTGTAATTCACTGCTGCTATGAACTATTATGTAGTGTGGGCTGGCGTAGAACTCATGGCGTTCCTTCTGCCTCAGCCTCCTGAGCACTAGGATTACAGGGCTAAACCACCACGCCCAACATAAAACCAAATTCTGTGGGAAAATTTTTAGTAAAATATTGGGCATCATTATATTGAAACAGAAATTTGATTCTACTTTTTCATAAGCCTAGGGAGTTTTTTAAAAATAACAATGTTAAGGGTTAATGGTAGTAACATAAGATTGAGAAAATAACTGAAAGCATTAACTCCAGGATATAGCTAAAGAAGAATAAACTTTATTTTTTTTATTTATTTGAGAGAGAGAGAGAGAGAGAGAGAGAGAGAGAGAGAGAG
>NW_004524700.1:9109112-9112847 GCF_000260255.1 Octodon degus | reverse complement strand
TTGAACTCAGGATCTTAGGCTTGCCATGCAGGTGCTTATGCCCTTAGCTATCTCCCCAGCCCTCAGCACTAGGATTGCAAGCATGCGTCACCATACCTCGTTTCCAAGGCCAGTACAGTGGCACAACATGCAGTACTAAGGATCAAACTCATGTCTTTGTGCTTGCCAGGCAGGCACTTAGATCACTGAGCGAGCTCCCTGGCCCCCTACAATATTTTCTGTATTGCATAATGCTGTCTTCAAATTAGTTGTTGAGATTACCAGATACACAGATGCAAAATTAGGGGAAAAAGTTGCAAGAAATTAAGAAAAAAAAATGCTACATTAACTGCTGCTTTCCATTAACTGCTGTTATACATTAACAGCAGAAATCAACAGTACAATTATCAAGCCATCCTGCATAAAGACAGATATATCTCCTCTCCCCTTCCCCTGTCCTCCTCATCTCAGTATTTCCTTCCCTTTGAACTGTATCTATTGTATCTTTCAGATTTTATTTACTCTTTCAGGTTTTTACACTACTTAGACAGAATGATGTTTACACATGTGGGTCTGATTTATTTGATGTAAGAATATGGTCGCTAGTTGCATCCATTTACTGATAAAAGCCTCAAATTTATTGTTTCTTATACTGAGCAATACTCCATTGTGTAAAAATATCACATCTTCTTTATCCATTCCTCAGTTAGGGGGCATTTGAGTTATTTCCAAAATTTAGCTACTGAATCATTCTCTTTAGCTCTTCTGTCTGGTTAATATGCCTCTTTAAGCACACTGATTATTTTATGTAACTGGCCCAATATCTTCTTTGATCTTGCCAAATGCCTTTTTGAACTGTTTTGTTATGTCCACTAGTACCATTCTTGATAATTCAACTGTGAGGCTTTTGATTTCCTCCCCATCAATACCCTATACCAGTATTTTTTTAACACCTCCATAAATCACCTAGCATATCTTCTTTCAACTCTTAAATTTGAGGCCCTACCCTTCCCATTCTTCACTGAAACCATAAGGCTTAGCTAGAAACTCAGACACCTTAATTGAGATCATATTTATAAATGACATGTGGATTTCTTATATTCCCTCTGAGGTACTATAATTTTCCTGATTTTCTTCTTTTCTGTAGACTATCTTCCATTTTCCTGGAAAGTTAATGTCTTGATTCTCACAAAATAATGTCTGCCAATTTCAATTCAATTTTACTCAACTGAAGGCTACCGTAGGGAAAACCAACTATGTCATATTATTACAATTCTCAACTGTTGTTCTGTATTTTCCTTTCTGTGGCTACCCATAGTGTTTAATCTGAAAATATTGAAGTGTTTTAGGCCTTTTTGAGGATGCACTTGGAATTCTTTCCCCGACATACTATCTACCTTATAAATTTTCCACAGTAGCATGTGAGACACACTCTTCTGTCTTTCCTAATCTCACAGAATCTTTATCATGGCATGATAGGAGGAGCAAGTACCCTATTAGTAGTAAAACTTCAATACAATGTTAAAAGAAAAAAAAAGTAGTAAAACTTCTGCACAAACATAGCCTCTTACCTAAAATTATACTTATCAAGAAATTTACAAAAGATTTGGTGCAATATCTGTAGATTCCTCCACATCTTCATAGGATTTTCACATTATGCATACAGAAAAAAGAAAGCTTACTTCTATCCTAATTATGCATTTTAATTTTGGGCTATCACAACTCCTTCCATGAGAAGGAATTAAATGAGCATGCCCCAGGATTCCCCTTGACTTTTTCCATATCTGACAAAAGAGCCACAATATCTGAGAACATGCACACAGGAGAGCATTTGTCAACTCCATCCAGTCTATTTGGAGAACAGTCCAGCAAATATAAAAAGAAAAAATAAGTTAAATTTTAGACTCCAGAGCCTTCTTTGAAAAATCATGTTATACTCCCAAATTTTGCTTACATAGTTCTCTACAAGTAAGCGTGTTCTAACACTGTTACAGCTATACTTCTCAATTCATGACTCAAAAATTAACTTGAATCTACTTAAACTGTTACTGGTAAATACAATAATTTAACCACAATTCTTCAGCTCTTCTGGTTTTCAAATCCTTTAAGATCAGGGTCAGCAAATTACAGCTTTGTGCCAAATTGGGTCTGCCACCTGTTTTTGTTCAGCTTGTAACCTAAAAATAGTTTTGAAAGAAGAACATAGGCAATCAACTTTGTGATAGGAAAGAGAAAAACTTTTCCCCTCACAAATAAACTTTATTTAGTCTCAGAGTTGTTTTAAAAAACGTTGAACTCAATTATTTTGAATTTTATCAATTAAAATGAGTCAAAGTCTGTGGGTTATATAATTACTTACATTATATTCTTGTGTTTGCTTCTCAGGCTCTAAAATCTAAAAGAGTTACCACAGATAAACTTTTCTAATCTGTGCTCTTACTGGGATATTGATAATGATTTCATTTATGCAAGATATCTAAAATAATCAAATTCACAGAGTAAAGAGTAGCACAGTGGCAGCTAGTGACTAGAAGGAGGCAAAGCAGGAAGATCTGATCAAGGAGCATTAAAAGCTATAATTTTACACATGAATATAGTCTATACATCTGGTATGCAGCAATGCACAACCACAGCAGCTTAATTAAGGTGAGAACTCTATTTCACATTAGATTTTTTCCAATTTGATATATATGTATTATTTTATTTTTCTGCTACATAATTAAGTTCAGCAACTGTTAACTCCTCTTTCCTCCTTATTTTTAGTAGAACACATATTATTTTAAAATTAGAACTTGTTGCTATCACCAATTGTCATAAAGTTTTCAGCATTTCACAAGCCCTGTGCAGTAAACGTGATTTTTCTGTAAAGATAATGACAAAACAGAGGCTTGAGGAGACACAGAGCTCTTAGAGCACAGCAGAGTCTGATGTCTGACCTCTATCTGGATCAAAATGATGCTCCACCTCCCTGTTGTCTACCCTTTCCTCTTGTTGTCAACTGTTTGTATTTGTCCCTACTACCATGAACTCCTCTCCACTGCATGCCCAGAAGTAGCATAGGCAACTAAATGGGTTGGCCAAGCGAGTTAGAAGTCTATAGACAGTTATGTCTCAGTTCTGACTTAAACTTTGGCTACCTTGGCCTCATCTGAATCACAAAGTGCAGCAAGGGACTCTGCACAAAGGCAAAGACTTAGAACTCTGGAATTAGGAATGTGCTGACATTGCTACATCTCACCTATCTCACCTTCCTCCATGTAGGCAATTCACAAGGGCAGTTTGGGTACACAACTGTTACGATTTACTATACCTTGCACTTAGGTGCTAACCTGAATGGGCTTTAAGACAGGGAGTCATTATCTATCAAGGGCACCCCCTGTGCAAAATTATAGGCATTATAAACTAATCAGGAAAGGCAATGGTTTAGTTGTAGATAAACCTAAATTATCCACTGATCTCCATAATTACATTACAGTGTTCTGATTTCATATAACTAGTATTTTTTTTCTTTTTTATTAAAGTTTTATTGATAAACAGATAGCAATGAGACACTTTCAAATCCAATCGGAAGTACAGTTTCAACAAATAATACACTGCATATATTCTTCTTAGTGGTTAATTGCTGTACAAGAAGTGGACTTGTGATGCTATTTACACACACCATTAGAACAAATCATTCTATTCATTAAGAGAATGCAACTATATATCTATCCTAACCACTTGGAATACACAGAAACAAAATGGACATTCATCGGT
>NW_004524700.1:9098248-9101102 GCF_000260255.1 Octodon degus | reverse complement strand
GGCTGGCATGTGGTGCTGGGGGATTGAACTGCGGTCCCTGATGCTAAGCTTGTTCTAAGTAGGTGCTTTAGACCACTGAGCCATCTCTCCAGCCCAAGAAGAATAAACTTTAAAGCAGAAACATCATACAAGCAAGTATTGAAAATAAGAAAAAAACTCATTTTTCAGATTTAGGAAGCAAAAGATCTTTTTATATTGTCTATCTAGAATCTTAAGAATCCAGCAAAAAATGTCTCTAATACATTTTAAAAAATAGGTGAGATTTTTTTTAAAAAATAGCTATTTTACTGTTGACATAAGAGGTGCCTTAGGTAAAAAATGCAGATAAATTCCTAAGAGATTTAAGTTAACAAATGAAATAATCATGAATATGTTTTTCTTTTTTTGTTTGTTTGTTTGTTTGTTTGTTTGTTTGTTTGTTTTGCGGAACTAAAGGATTGAACTCAGGCCCTCGCACTTTCCAGGGAAGCACTTATTCCACTGAGCCATCTCCCTAGCCCCTTGTTTTTCTGAAATTAGTGTCAGAGAAGACAATTAGGCTTTTTAACATCACACCATGTGGAGTCTGTTGGGTGAAATAATATTGAGTAACTCTTCAGAAAGTTTTGTAATGGGATTGGAATACACACTAGAAGTGAGTAATTGCTAGTTCTCCACTTTTCAATGTCTATGATATACAGGTTCATGAGACAAATTCCAATCAGTTCACTACCTAGAAAATGGTAGTCTTCCTTTTATCAACACACAGTGTATAATTTTGCCACATTTTCCATTACCAAAAGCAAGGCTCTTTTATGCAATGATAATAAAACTAAAAAATGATAATAAATCAGTTAATAATTTAATCAGTACAGCTCTTTCTCCTGAGAAGTGCACCGCTGCTGCCTGTCCTTCTGGACCCTCGGCTCTAGAGTCTCACTCTGATGGTTAATCTTGGTCACCACATTGATTGGATTAACAAGGCCCAGGAAATTAGTAAAGCACAGTTCTGCATGTGTCTGTGAGAATGTGTCCAGAGATAGCTAACATGTGAGACAGTAAACTGAGGGGATTTAGGCCTTCAATTTGGGCCGCATCATCCTATAGGATGAGGGCCAGAAGAGAGCAAAAGTTAAAGGAGGATGGAGAGAAAACTCAGGGATTAGGAGACAAAAAAAAAAAAATTTCTTTTTAAAGTTGTTTTTGCTTTTCTCAGAGTGTTGACCAATATATCCTCTATGCCCTGAAAACTCAACAGTCTGCTGCACAGGCCAGGAGCTGCTCCTTCCCAGCAAGTTTATGCAGGGGAAGCTACTGCGGGTAGCTTGGGCTCTATCATAGTGTTACTGGTGTGCACACTCTGGAGTTTTACTAGTAAACACATAGGCTTAATTAATAAAATAACAGTATCTTAACCAAGATAATAGTTTATATTACATTTATATAATAGTCCAGATAGAAGCAGTCTATGAAAAAATACTACTGTCTAGAGTATGAGATTCTGGCTTCTTCTATCTTGCTGTTCAAACATATAATATTTGATTTCCCTTTTATAGTCCATTGTGACTTCTCCAAATATAACTATAACATTTATCATCCAGTGGAAGAAAATGAAAAAAGCAAGAGGAGTAACACGCATTGCACTTGAGAACAGAGTGTAAAACTTACACCTGTCACCTCCGTTCATACCATTTGCCAAAACACAGTTATCTTGATAAACTATACTGGAAAGAGGACTGGAAATACATTCAGGTTTCTGAAAGGCCACATGTCCAGGACAGCTTTATAGACAGTGTAAACATTGGGAAAAACTACCATTCCCTGCACAGTTAAGCGGAAGCCATCCAATTCAACCAGTTCTGTCCCGGCAGAGTGAACCAACAGCTCCTCGGATGGGATGCATGAGCGGAACCTACACAAAAGCCTGCGCAGCTGGTCTCCTTTCCATACAGATATCTTCTTCTCCAGGGTCTCACAGTTCTCTTACTTTGGCTCTCACTGAGTCACTTTAAAAATATGCTAAAAGGGGCCGGGGAGATGGCTCAGTGGAATAAGCGCTTCCCTGGCAAGCGCAAGGGCCTGAGTTCAATCCACGGTTCCGAAAAAAGTATGCCATAAAAAAAAAAAAAAAAAAAAAAAAGAAAAATATGCTTAAAATCACATTACTGAATAGACCCAGAGCACAGGCCTGGCAAGTGAGACCACCGGGGCCCTCCGGATCCTTAATAGACCCAGAGCGCAGGCCTGGCGAGTGAGTGAGACCACCGGGCCATTGGATACTGAACAGACCCAGAGCGCAGGCCTGGCCAGTGAGTGAGACAACCCGGGCCATGGATCCTCATTTGACCCAGGCTGCAGGCCCAGAAGGGAACCCTTCAGCAGAACTCCCTGCAAAGAGACTAGAGGCAAGACCCACCCAGCTGATTCAGGAGCAGAACATCTTCCCAGAGAGACACAAAGGGTTCAACTCTAACGCCTGCAGCAGAAAGAAGTGGAGCACAGCAGCCAGATCCAAACAACACCCACCTGGAAGAATCTGAAATTCGTCGATCCGGACCTGGTGCTAAGGTAATAACTCTATCAAAGCTCTACACCAAAGGTCAGAAGACAATGGTATACAAAATGACAAAGAGAAGGAATAAAATGCAGTCTCAGGCCCCGAGTCTACCCAGTACAAATGCAGAAGACACTAGCACTGAAGAAACTGGAAATCACACACCAGATATCTCGGAAATAATAGCGTTGACAGTAAAGAATCAACTGCAGAAAGGTATAGAAGAAAGCAGATCAAAAATAATTTCGGAACTAAAAAATGTAGTGGTAACTATAATCAAAGAAGTACTAAGTGCTTCTAAAGAATACACTGATTAAAAAA
>NW_004524700.1:9092391-9096460 GCF_000260255.1 Octodon degus | reverse complement strand
AAAATAAATAAAAAAATAAAAAAGAATATAAAATCAGATTACTGAAGGAGAGCATTGTCCCAAAATGTTTCTTTGGACTTTATGAATATAAATAACATATAAAGGAACATACCGAAAATTTAATGTGGTTTCTCATGTGCTGATCACTTGGTATTCTGAGTGTTCTGTAAAAATTACCTCATTTAACCTGTAAGCTGATTATAATGTATGAATAGCTTTCACCCTTTTCTAGATGGAAAAATTTTGAGGTAAAAAGAGGACAAGAAACCTAATGTGTTTCATATATGCCAAGAAAAACCAGAGAAGAAGCATCAAGCTACACAATCCGACTATGAGCTCTTCTGCTCAGGCACTACTCATTTGTCCCTGTACTGATCTGCCATTTTCCTCCCAGCCAAGATAATTTATTTGACTTGCAAATGCATTATAGAGAATCACAGAACTTAAAATCGTGGAATTTGCTTATAAATCTAAAGCTGGAGGCAGAAAGCAGTAACAAAACAAACTACAATCAGATCTGATTTTCAGGATGGAGTTCAGCCCACTTCACACTAGCCCCTCTTTACATATGATAAAGGTAAAGCCAAGCTTCTCTCAGGAACACTATGCTAGCATATACAAAGGACTAAGCAGAAGTATTCTACAACACATCTTCTAAAAGACATCAGCTACTAAACATTTTAGCTATTTTTTTTTAAAGAAAGCCAATCTGTGAAATTACTTTTTCTAAAATCTGGAGGTTTTGTAAGCAACTTGTTTACAGATTTACAAAAGGTTATCATCTTTCCATTGTTTATTTTCTTTTTGGGGACAAGGTCTTTCTATATAATTCAGGCTGACCTTGAACTCATTTTGTTGCCCAGGCTGGTCTCAAACTCACAGTGATCCTCCTGCCTCAGCCTTCCATGTGCCAGAATTATAGATGTGTACTACCACTCTTGGTACCATTTATGGCTTTTTTTTTCCACTGGAGATCAAACTTAGGACCTTCTCAGGCAGGTGATTATGACACTGAACTACCTCTTCAGCCAAAGAAACAAACAGAAAACCTAAATATTTTCTACAGAATCAACTTATGTATGTATGTAATTTTATTTATTTATTTATAGTTTCTGAAAGAATATAAGCAAAATTCTTGCTATAGCCATGATAAGCTTTTGGGAGGAAAGAATCACTATGGGATGGTCAGAGCCCACCTCAGTTATAACATTCTAATGTATTTTAAAGGGACATATAATGAACTACTGTACTGACTTTACAACTGTAATGAAAAGTGAGGAAAAACACGCTTTCTGAACACATTCACATGAAACTACTCATCCTAGAAAGCTCTCTATCCTCAGGGCTCCTCCCAGACTGCTGCACCACAAATTAACCTGTGGCCAAAGATTTCTTTACACAGAATTGCACTCTGACTCAAGAAACCCCAAAGACGCATTTTCTTTGAGCTGTGTTTATCTCCTAAGAATTCCTCCCAGAAACTGCTCACAAAGGAAACTGCTCTCAGAGGTGACACAGGCCCAGCAGCACATGGGAATGCCACAGGCAGTCAGCACCCTACCTCTCATGGCCTGGGGAGGATGGGAGGTAAGACACAGCTCCAGAGCCTCCAGGCCCCTCCTCATGGCTGAACCAGCACCTCTGCATGGCCAGACACTTGTCTGTGAAGTGCCTCGTGTCCATGCGGTGGCACCGATTCATAGTGACAAAATTTTCAAGGTATTCAGCTTTCTTTTTCCTTCTTTGGTTAGTGCCTGAAATAACCACATCTTGAAGGAAAAAAAGTAAAACAAAACCACTGATCAAAGTCATACTTTGCTTGGCATAATTCATATTAAATAGACCTAATCATTGTGAAAAGATAATGTCAAGGCCCAATGCAAATGCTTTACAGTGGCTAAAAGACACTATCAAGCAACCTTTTGCTTCCTTTCTAACAGAAAAGTGCAGTCTTAAATGGCAATTTGAGAAAAATCTAAAGAAGCAGATGTCCTGAAAAGGGAGAACTTTCAGAAAAGTGAAAACCTGTACACAAAAAAAGTCCATATGGAGAAAAAGAACATACACTTTAATTTGAGAGGCCTTTTAGGTCAGGTTTTCTTGAACAAAGGATCTGTGAAGAAAGATTACAACCAACATAACATGCAAGGGAACTCCTTCCACTGAATTAGGTGTGAGCAACTGTGTGATACGTAAATACTATCCTGGCAATGAAACAAAACCACATAAGACATGCTGTACTTCTCTTTCTACGATATATACTTGAAAAACAGTTAAGGAAGAGGGCTGGCCAGATAGCTCAGCAGACTAATGTGCCTGCTTAGGCAGATGCAGGCACCAGGTTCAATCCCTGGTGTGCATGCCAGTCCCACCTCTGGGGCACGCTGAGACGGCAGATGAGAGTGGGCACAGTGGTGCATGCCTGTAATTGCAGAGCTTGGGAGGCTCAAACCAGAAGGATCACTACAAGTGCAATCTGTGCAGTGAGACTCTGTAGACCTTGTACTAAATACATTTGTAAAAAAAGCAGTTAAGAAACCTGCAGTATTTTAGAGTAAAGAACAAAATCAAAGGTATCCCTGAGCCTGTTTAAACCAAGGAATATTTAAGGAAAAGTACCATGTGCAGCTACATAATACAGGGTCCTCATTATCAATACAATCACTGGTTGATATCATCAGTATTATTAATCACATATTAATTTTTAGTAATTTACAAAATATATTATTTTAGAAAATGTTTTCTGTTGCAAATGAAATTAGGCTGGGGACATAGCTCAGGGGTCTAAGTGCCAGCCTGGCAAGCACAAGGACCCAGGTTGGATCCCAGTACCACATGCAGCGCTGGTCCCAGAAATCCAGGTGCAATGTGCTGGCCCCAAAGCCAGGCATGGGGCACTTGCCTATAAACCCAGCACTGGGGAGGCTGAGACAAGAAGAACACTACAAGTCTGAACTATGCAGTGAGACCCTGTATTAAAATAAATAAAAAATGGTTTCCCTCACTCCCAAGTGTCCCTCTTTAGCTGAAAGTAGGACCACAGCCAAGGAACTGTGATTTCTTTCATGGATTTCACAGTAGGAGCACTCACAGCCTCATGCTAACAATGCTACAGGGAAATAAAAAAATTGCATCTCACAGAAAAGTTGGGGACAATGGATGGAGGACAGAAGCAATTGCTGTATTTAGGAGGCACGTGTCAAAGAGAAAAGATACCAGGAACAGGAAGGAATTCTAGGTAAAGCTCTGAGACTGCAGGGCTTAATGACAGGTGTGAATCCAGGGCTGTGCAGAAATTCTACACAGCTGCAAAAAAGTTTGTGACACTACATTAAGACCTCTCCTTTCAGGGTTCCTAAACTACACAAGAAAAACATTACCTAATTGACAGAGTGAATGATATTATTGAATAATTTAACAGTGAGATTGATGGCTTCAAATGGGTTTCTCTCACAGCAAAATTTTTAAAACAATACCTTTTAATTTTCTCAGAATATCCTGAGAAAGAGTTTCCCCCATTTTGTAAGTCAACTTAAATTGATGGAAATTAAACACAACAGTATTTCTTTTAGAGCTCTCTCTCTCTCTCTCTCTCTCTCTCTCTCTCTCTCTCTCTCTCTGTATGTGTGTGTGTGTGAGTGTATATGTTTAGCACTTGACACTAAACTGTATAAGATAATTATATTTCTTTTTCAATATCCAACTGAATTTTTTTTCTATAGGATGAAAGAGAATGTCTATTCTCCTCCTGAACATCGAGAACTGCCAAAATTAAATTGATTAACTAAGAAAAAGTGGCCTTCAATTTGAGTTCTTTAAATACTGAAATTAAGGGCCAGACAAATGCCTCAGTGGATGAAAGTGCCTGCAAGCAGGCACAGCAGCCAGGAGTTTGATACCGGGCCTGCCATGACAGTCCCACCTCTGGGGCACACTGAGACAGCAATTAAGACTGGGCATGGTGGTGCACTCCTATAATCCTCTTGGGAAGCTGTAAACAGGTGGATCACTATGAGTCTGATGTAGTAGTGACACCCTGAACATCCTGTAGATCCTTTTTTTTTTTTTT
>NW_004524700.1:9085892-9092291 GCF_000260255.1 Octodon degus | reverse complement strand
GCTGGCTGGCATGTGGTGCTGGGGGATTGAACCGCGGTCCCTCTGCTTTGCTAAGCTTGTTTATTCTAAGTAGGTGCTTTAGACCACTGAGCCATCTCACCAGCCCCCTAGATCCTTCTTTAGAATACAGAAAAAAAATGAAATTAACCTCATATGGACAGTGATAGTAGCAAAAGAAATTGCAATTGAAAATTTCTCCAATGACTCAGAAATAGTGGAGATAAGGTTTTATTTTGCAATTATAAAAGCAACAGAAAGAGATGAAATAAGTCATCTTTTGAAGAGAAAGAAGTGTCAGCTATAAAATGACTAAGATCAATGATCATCAATCAGAGAAGGGTTTAAAGAAAAATAGACTGTGATCCAAGGATGTAATCTTTGGTTCTAGTGACAAACAAAACTTTATTTGTATGAATTAGGATATTTGAATACACGCTGTTCAACATAAACTGATTTATTGTAATCTGTAGTCTTTTAATTACATTCAGTTTTTGCAAGTACTTTTCACTTACAGAATTAGGTAGCCAAAAGACAGTGTCATCTTTTCTAGTGCTATTTATTATTTTCCATTAATATATTGACATTTTACTTTTATTCATTAGTTTCTAGAAGCTCAAATATGGACACAAAAGATTCAGTATCCTATAAATAAGGTTTCTGAAATGTCTTACTTTTCTGGTTGCTGAGACAAAATAACTGGCACCCAAAGTTAGAGGAAAGGTTTATTTTGGCTCACAGTAGAGCCTTCAGTCCACTGGCTCCAACCCAGGGTAGCATGGCAGAAGAACACTGAAGAGGAAAAACAGGTCATGGTGGGTAGAAGGCAGCAAGCAGCAAGCAACAAACAACAAGTGACCAGTGACAAGCAGTGGTTCTCTTTCTGTCCCTCTTCTCCGAACCGGACTGCCCTCACATAGGACAGATTATATTCACCCCAAGAGTGAAGCAGCCTTAATTCTAATATCATACCAAGAATCAATCCCAGAATCACATCCTTGATCCCAGCAGCACATATCCTAGATCCAGCCATGTTCAAAAAGCCCCACCTATGAACATAGGAAGCTTTGGGGGGATATCTAGACAGAAGAGATGATAAAGATAAATGCAGACTTTCTCACACAATATTGTCCAGCACTCCAATCAAGGAGACAAATCATACATTTCACTCATAAGATTACCAAAGTCCCACAGTTCACTTGTAGAGGGACATGAACCAAAATCTGAGCTTCTTTGTCCAGTTTTCATACTATCATAACCTGACTACAACGGAGACATATATAATAACCTGTGTTGACTGTCTGAATGTCAGGATTTTGAGAAAGCCCGAATTATTTAAATAGTTCAGTCTGGGGACCATGCTAATTCTTTCATCTCAAACTTCCCCACTCCATCACCCAGAGCACTCTATTTCTTTTATCTGCTACATACAAGGCTGCTTCTAATAGTTTTTTAAAAAATTATAACACCACATCATGTCTAACATCCAATATATAGACATAGATGACATTTCATGGGACAGCATCCTTTTTTATAAATGACAGGAAGTGCAAAATAAACCCTCACAGATAGCAGGTTCTGTTCCACAATGATAAGCATGCCAGACAGTAATTTTTTATTTTAGAAATTTCAAATTAGCAGCGGTTTCAACTGTCAAGGCCTATCCACTTATCATATTTACATTATGAAATGTATTCTAATATATATTAACAAGCTCCTATATAACATGTTGAATGTCATTATTTATTATTTAAATGGCTTTCTAGGAATACATAATGTTCTGCCAATCATGAACATTTTGTTCATACTGCCATTTTTTGGAAATAGGTGCAAATCATCTTCTCTTTTTTAGAGTTGACAAATTAACACTAAGGTGAAGTTAATGATAAAAGTCAGGACAGTTTTTAGTAATAAACCTAGCTAGAATGAAATCTGTGTTGATCAAGTTTTTGTCTGAGTGGTCTCTTTATGAAACTCTTCCAATACATCAGAAAAATCATTGATGCAAATTCAAGCTTATACATGTAGGAAACAGTATAATGAGAACGTAATCTATTGTTCTCTATGCCAGGAGTCAAGCATGTCCAACTGGAAAAGACTCTACTTAAAACAACTTGAGCACCAAAAAGACCACTATAAATTAAATATTACTCAATACTGTTACAAAATTCAAATTGAAATATTATCAGGCCATGGTATTTAAAAGTTTCTAATTGAATATATATATATATATATATATATATATATATATTCAAACTTCTTCGATATTCACCTGACAACTTCAGCTCACAATAACTTCCAACTCAAATATCACAGGATAAAAATCTGGTGCTTTTACCTTTGAAATACAATCAAAATTCAATAATCATGGTAGCCTAAAATTGATAATGTTCTCTTCTAAACTTTAAATCCTGTCAGTTATTTCATTTATATTACTGCACTTAACTAGGAGGAATGACAGAAATAGTCAGTGAACAAAGCCACTCTCCCTAGTAAAGTCCTCCTCATCCAGTCTTCCTCGTATTTCTCCCTGAGAAGACTAACCACAGCAACTCAGCAGAATTTCCATGCACCTGCACCCAACCGAAACATCTTAGTTACCCAAAATGGCCTGTCATTCTTTTGTTCATCTCAGTCTTTCCTTTCTTTCTTCCATAATATCAAATGCATACACTTGTACATAGTCCTACAGATGGGTGAAAGGAACTCAATAAAAAGCAAGGCAAAAATCTGACCTGCACATTTATGGTCACACCAAAATAGGCCTATGGTGCATTTAAATTATATAAGCTAAACTACGTATAAGAAGAATACAAAAACACAAAACATACCTCAATGTACAAGAAATGATATAGTTTGCTACTATATGTTTTTTGGCTAATTAGAAATTCACTACTTAGATTCACAAGCCGTCTAAGACAAAGCAATTCTCTGAGAAGCAACTTATTGCCTTTTTTTTTTAAACAAGGAATCAACCTTAGGACCTTGTACTTGCCAGGCAAGCATGGTGCCACCAAGCTATATCCCTGGCCCAAGGCAGAGAAATCAACAGCCTAGTTTAAAGAAAGCTGGTCACAACAATATGTATCTCAAGATTTAAAAATATTATTTCAGGGCAAGTCAAATATCTCAGTTGATTAAAGCACCTGATTAGGCAGACGCAGGGGTCAGGAGTTCGATCCCCTTGCCTGCCATGCTGGCCCTGTCCCCAGGGTGTGCCAAGACGGTCACTAAGACTGGGCATGGTGGCATGCATCTGTAATCCCAGCACTTGGGAAGCTGTAAACAGGAGGATCACTATGAGTGCAATCTATGCAATGAGACCCTATATACCCTGTACACCCTGTTCTAATATATATATATATATATATATATATATATATATATATATATATATCTCCAATAACCAAATTTTGTCCCTATTTCTCCAACTTCACTAAATTTATAGCGTCTACAGAAAAAGCTTTTACTATAAGAATAGTATGCAGGGCCAGCAAGATAGCTGAGCAGATTAAGTGCCTGCTTAGGTAAGTGTAGGGACTGGGGTTCCATCCCCAGGACCACATGCCAGACCTTCCCCCAGGCATGCTGAGCCACTTTGACCAGTGTACATGGCACACACCCGTAATCGCAGTGGTGGAGAGGCTGAAATTAGGAGAATCACTATAAGTCTGAGCTGCATAATGAGACCCTGTACCAAATACATTAAAAAGAACAGTATGCAAACGCTATTGAAAAGTGATTTTCCTAGTACTTCTTATGTTGTTATGCCTTAGCACTCTCCATAACATTATTTACAAATCAAATGAGGATAAACCAGGCTATAATCATAGAAGGGTCTTGTGCTTAAACTAATGCTTTAAATTCTTTGTGATCCCTGCATATGAGGAAACATTCAGACCACAACAGTCTAGTGTTTGCAGAGGGACATTATCCAAACAAGTTTTTCCCAAGTAAAAGCAGATTTTTATAGATATATTCTGGGAATATTGAGGAAGGCTTCACAATACAAATATGCAAATTTAATGACACAGAGAGGTGCTAACACTACTGTTCTAAAGTTTTTCCTTTCTGCTAGAATTGGTAAGGCAACTGGAGTGATCTACATTGTTACATATCTGAAGGAATCATCAACTACATAGCTTACATAACATTATAGCTCAATGTGTTAATTACTGAAACTTTCCTACCAAATTTTTTTGAAACTTTCTCATTGCTATTTGTCAATAAAATTATAGAAAAAAAAAACATTATAGCTGATTACTCCAAAAGGAAATTTTCATTAGGTTCTAAACATTCTCCTATGTATTATTATAATAGTGGAAAATTGTGTTCTCTTGCACGCACACACAAAAAAGAACCCAAATACATTTCGTCACCACAGTGTTGAAGTCAAATTTCCAATAGTCCAGGGATGATGCAAGAATGACAAGTCCGGAATAAATCCTCCAGATGTCACTCACCTCAGTGCAAAGGTTTCATCAGGCTGACCTCAAGATCGGAGCTGAATTCCTGGGAATTTTATTCCTATTTGAGGCAGAGAAAAAGGGAGAAAAGGAAGATAATGTAGAAAAGGTATCTGCATTTGAGACTGCTTCCTCCTGGAAGATGTGCTAAGGACCTACAATGAGATAATATATCCTGGTCACACCACATGCTAGCTTGAGAAGATGAGAGGTACAATTATTTACTAGGATTATTAGTACCTTCACACAAAGGGGAAATCTGATTCTAATGAAGAAAGAAGGAATAAATGATTAGGCAAAGAGTACCTGTTTTTATTGCAGACGCCCTGCTTTTTGTCCAGTTGGTTTTGTAAGCAAACCAAACAGGAGATACTTTTGAAAGTCTTTGTAAAAATAAAGCACTTTAATAGATTCTTTATTTAGAAGACCTTGACTGCTATTCAAAAAAAAAAAAACCAAAAAAAAAAAAATTTGAGCTCAATTGGTCCTATATAAAACAAATGGGAAAAACACTTTTTTCCTTGTAGTAATTAGTAAAGGGATAAAAGAGATCTTTTAATTAAAAAATAAGTCAGAAAGAAGTAACAATGTCCAATAAAGTGAACTAAATGCTCTTCAGTGTTTGTACTTACAGGTGATGCCTACTTCATGTCAGTCCAACTTTTTACCACTGCTTCATCTTGATAAAGAACTGGGCATATTATGCTTGAAGAAATCCCATGTAATTTTCTATAAGAAGATCAAGCTAAATAAATAAAGTAGTATATCTTCTGTTGTGCAGTCAGTCACGTGCTTGCCATTTTGGTAACTATAAGGTTTATCACAGAGAAAGTCTGCTCATAATTAGGATTAGGAATAAGGCCGTTCATAGTGAAGACTCAGGACATAGGAGCACCTATACTGTAACATCATGTAACTCAGTGTTGTTCCAAATTTTCTGATCAAGGAGATTATGGGGCCACAGAGCAACATGATCAATGACATAGAGTGTGCCTAAGGAGAGTCACAGGGAGAGAAAAACATTCTCTCAGGCTTTCACAGAGAGCAAATTGGTCAAGCAATGGCCATGACTCATCCACATGGCTCACAATGACAAAAGATCTGCAAACTGTGGTAGAGGGTTACAGCATAAATCCTGAGGGTACTTGACTGACCTTATCCGATACAAAAGTTACACTTCTTGTTATACAGGTCTTGCTTTATCTTGGTCTTAACTATCCAGCAGAAAAATATAAAAGTGAGGTATATAAAGTAAAACCATATTAATTTGCTGAGCTGTGAAAGGCTCAAGTCAACAACTTCTGTGGATAACCCACTACTATTGTGGACTGCTGGACTGTGTTGGATTGTTTTGCTGAACTAACACACCTATAGTATTTAGCTGACAATGGAATACCCACCTCTGACAGAACAAAACAAAAAAAGTGGATACAAAGGAAGGACCATTTTGTATCTGTATATGCAGAATAGTTTGGATAGATATACAGTAACTTTCGCTTAATTCAATGAGAAGAAAGATTTGTACTAATAGTGTTTGGACAGGATATTCTGTCTGTATCTTGTACTGTGGATAAGCACTAAGAAGATAACAATGTATAATGGATTAATTATTGAAACTGTCCTATTAATCAGTTTTGAAACTGTCTCATTGATATTTGTTGCTCAATAAAATAAAATAAAATTTTTAAAAAAGGAAGAAAACCATTGAAAAGTTTTCATAATTTAAGTAAACATTTTCTGAACATAATGATAGAAATAAATAGAAATAAATTTTAACCATATTGTATCTTTGCTTTTTTTTGACCAGCAATGTAACTCTATTTTGTACATTTTTTAATTTCTTATTTTTCCATAATTTTATTGAGAAACAAATAGCAATAAGACGGTTTCAAATAAAATTGGTAGGACAGTTCCAATAATTAACACACTGCCTACT
>NW_004524700.1:9066672-9085237 GCF_000260255.1 Octodon degus | reverse complement strand
AAGCAATGGCTGTGACTCATCCACATGGCTGACACTGACAAAGGTTCTACAATCTGAGGTACAGGATCTCAGGATAAATCCTGAGGGGATTTCACTGAGCATTTCAGACCCAGAAGCTATAACTCTTGTTGCATAGGTCCTGCTTTACCTTGGTCTTAACCATCCAGCAGAAAAGTATAGAAACGAAATAAAAGAAGTAAAACCATGGTGCTATGTTGACCTGTAGGGGACTCTTGTCAACAATTTTTGACACTGCCAGTCAAGCAGAAGTCCCAATATTATTATGGACTACTGGACTCTTTTAGAATATTTTGCTGAGTTAACACACCTATAATATTCAAATGACGGAACTAAACAAAAATGTTCATTTTGATGGATGTCCATTTTGTATCTGTGTATTCAGAATGTTTAGGATAGATGTATAGTTACATTCTCTTAATGAATAGAGGGATTTGCTCTAATAGTGTTTATAAATAGGATATCATGTCTGCATCTTGTACAGCAAATAAACACTAGGAAGAGAGAATGTAATGTGTTAATTATTGGAACTGTCCTACCAACTTGATTTGAAACTGTCTCATTGCTATTTGTTTCTCAATACAATTATGGAAAAAATAATAAAAAATTAAAAATAAAAAGTATAGTTGTGACATCCTATGGAGTGAAGGTGTCCTTATGACTGTACGTGTTTTCCAGATAAATAAATTTGTCCTTTAAAATAGATCATATATTGGGGGGAACTACCCGTTCGGCCCCCCCATCCCTCTCTCTCGGGACAGGAGCTTTCTTTCTCTCAATAAATATATCTGTTCATAAAAAAATAAATAAAAATAAAATAAAACAGATCATATAAAACTTTCTCCTGTTGAATTTGTACAGCTTAATGTTGACCACAGTCAATACTGAAATGAATAGAATAGCAAACACTATTTCTCCCTTTCCCACAGCTACACACAGCTGCCCTGGCTTCTGTTCAGCCCAGACTAAAATATAAGCTCCCTTCATGCTACCCAATTGTGGCCAGTGGTAGATGGGAACATCTATCAAAGTTGTAAAAGGACAGACTTAACTGACAAACTCTTAGCAATTAAGTCTTTTCATCTTTACCCTTTTTGTCTAGAAATTGATTAAGACACTTGAAGGTATAGCAGAGAGATGTTACAATAAAATGACCTGTCTTTGTCTTGAAACTTTTCCTCGGTTCCTATGGTTAAGAGGATCATATCCTGAAAAGCAGAAGGCATCTGTTTGCCTATGGAGTTCTGATTGTGAGTCTTGGAGGATTTATTGTGACAGTGAAGTAACCCCAGACTGTGTGACTCTCTGCCATTCATTCATATTTCATATGTGGAAGATGCAGCATGAAAATGCCAGTTGTCATGCCCTTAAAGTTCTTGGCTTCAGAGACATTCCCTATTGTTGAGGGGACTACTGACACACCTCTGTGGTTTAGAGCTAGTTCTGTCTTTCTAATTTCCATTGCAGCCTTCTCTGTACTGACAACACCAGCATTTTCTTCCATAGCATACAAAATTGTAGAATTTTATATAGAAATTGTGAATTAATGTAATGCTGGTCTTTTTCAGAGAACTTTAAATCTGTTCAATTTGTATCTCTTTTACAATAATTTTTGTATGCTTTTTCTTTTTGTTCCTCATTTTATCAAATATGAAGTTTACACACTAAAGTCAGAACTATGAACATTTTCATAATTATTAACTATGAATATTATTCAATTTACATATATTTACAAAGATGCTCAACACTTAAATTTACTAATTTATTCTTTACCTTTCTTAAATTTATAATTGAATTTGATATATTTAAACAAGAATAATTGAAAATGTGACAGTTACCTTGTTCCTAAGTCCCACTGTCATATTTATGTTTCAGTGCATAACATGGGCTTATGAACCAGGCAAACATTTCTTAAATGGAAGGATAAGTTCTAGGTTTAAAACACTGTGCTAGGGCCGGGTAGATGGCTCAGTAGAGTAAGTACTTCCCTGGCAAGCACAAAGGCCTGAGTTCAATCCCTGGTTCCACCAAAAAGTAAAAGATAAAATAAAATAAAATGTGCTAACCATTTCACTAGTTTATTTAGAATTTTTTTTGAATAGCTGTAGAAGCTCTGTTTCCTCCTAAAAGTAGATTATTTGAATCAAAAGAAATTACTTAAATTTTTAGACATAACAGCATTAACTTCATAACATATTCATAGCTGGCTGGTTTTAGGAAAGTTTATTACTAAGATTATGAATCCAAACCAGAAATCACTGATGTAAAACTATTTTTGCCTCCTGAATACCAACATCATATATTTTGACTATTTTTTAAAAAAATTGTTTCCAGGAAGGATCAAAAGATCTGCCCAAGGCCAGCACAGAGCAAGAAGCCGACCAAGGTCCCTGACTTCCTATCATGTGCCTTGTGTTTGCAACACACAGAACTACTTCCTGTGTCAGTGTCCTTCCAGCTCCCATTTTTTACCATTTAAATCATTGGTATTTAAAAGACATCATAAGAATTGAATAAATTTCCTGCTTAAGGTGAAATAAGGACAGTAAGAAAAGTTTTAACCTGGAAGCGGGGATTGAACTCAGGCCCTTGAGCTTGCCAGGCAAGCGGTTATTCTCCTAAGCCATGTCCCGAGCCCCAAGTTTTAACTCTTGACTGACTTACATATGGTTTAAGTTTACTAAACATTTCATTTACTCATGCATGCCTTGGAAAATAGTATACACTGGGGTTCTTTATCAACTAGTTATTAATAATTTCAGTTGCTAACTATAAACAAATGAGGAAAGAAGATGAAAAATTAAAATAAATGTATAATAGGAAGGAGATACTCTGAAGCATACTAAGTCTATATTTGTCTGTCCCCCAACAAAGCATCAGACACTCAAATGATGGCAAAATAACTTCTTTTGAACTGAGAGTGTTGGGTATTTTGTCCCAGCAGCAAAGGTGTATTCTTTTATTTAAAAGTTTTGTGTGGTTCTCCGATTGTTTTCTGAGGAAAGTTTCTTAAAGTGGAATTACTAGAGAAAAGGCTTATAAGACTTGTGATAAATACCAGAAAATTCCTTCTACAATTGGTTCTGTCCATATTTTCATTAGCACATTCCACTGTGAGAGTACTTTCTTGCTTCCCACCCATGGGGCATGTTATGGGTATAGCAGGCATTTACTTTTACTTATACACATAAGCCAGTAGATCAGATTCTCTGTTCATTTTTCACTTGCATAGTCCCACTCATTTCTGTGAGTAAAACCTACACCAATATATGAAAAGGACATTTATATATAAAAGTACTTTATACAAAGAAGATACTATTTATAAAAGATATTCCCTTAGAAGAGTTAGTTCAAGCAAAGATGACAAGTGCTACTACTCCATCATATCATCACAAAAAGGACATACTCTGCTAAGTCATTCTCTGTTTATCAAAATTCGTTAGGGCTGTGTGTATATAAGGGCATGTATTACCAAATCACATTTTGTTTCTAGTCACAAGAAATATTTACTACCTCTTCAAATTGGTAATAGATATATTGTTCCCTACCCAATATTGTCTTAATGCATATTTGAACCAATTTCGCCTCAAATGGTTTAAATGGTTGAACTCAGTTTCAATGTTCAATTAAAATGTTATTAAACTGAATGTGTTATCCACAGAGAAAACCAAATTCTGAAAATACTTCCATTAAATTAATTCCACATAGGGCCGGGGAGATGGCTCAGTGGAATGAGCATTGCCTGGCAAGCGCAAAGGCCTGAGTTTAATCCCCAGTTCCACAATAAATAAATAAATAAATAAATAAATAAATAAAATAATGATAATAATAATAATAATAATAATAATTCCACATAGCTTCCTAAACACTTTCCCTTTACCTGTATATATCCCTGCTAAGCTCTTTTGTATTATTTCAAACCAACAAATTTTATGTTTTTGTCACTTAAAGTTAAATTTCTTCTCCTTGAATGATTTAGGGGAGGTTTATTTTTTTTATTTTGGTGCCAAGGACCAAACCCAGGGCTTCCAGCTTGCTAGGCAAGCATTCTACCACTGAGCCAAATCCCCAGCCCCTTCTTGAATGATTTAGAAGAAGGTGTTTAATTTTTTCTTCTTGTATTTCTATGTTTCAGCTGTTAGTCAATCCTTTGTTTTGCAAGTATAAAGTAGTATTACCCCAGCACTGAATTTATCCAACCTACATAATAAAGAAAATAATATATAATTTATAGAATTTAGCACAGATTTAACAATTATTATCTTTTAGGGGTCAGCCAAATAGCTCAGAGGATTAAAGCACCTGCTTAGGCAGACACAGTGACTGGGGTTTGATCCCTGGCATGCCATGCCAGCCCTGCCCCTGGGGTGAGCTAAGACAGTGATTGAGACTAGGTGTGGTGGCGCACACTTGTAATCCCAACTCTTAGGAGGCTGAACACAGGCAGATCACTACAAGTCCGATCTATGTAGTGAGACTCTGTAGACACCTACTAAAACACACACCCACACACAAACCCACTATTATTATTCTCTTTTAATTGGCACATCAAATGAAGTACATCAAAATTTAGTTATTTAATTGTCATGCAAAATAATGTTAGTATAACAAAAATTAGAATATTATGTCTATAGTATAATGTCTATAGTGGACTTTATTAAATAAGACTGAAGGGCCATCAAGATAGTTCAGCAGACTAAGTGCCTGCTTAGGCAAGAGCAGAGACAGGATTCGATCCCTGGTCCCACATGCCATGCCAGCCCCACCTGCAGGTGCGCTGAGCTGGCCACTGAGTCCAGGGGTGGTGACACACACCTGTAATCCCAGCACTGGGGAGGCTGAAAGCAGGAGGATCACTATGAGTCTGAGTTGTGTAGTGAGACGCTGTATGAAATACATGAAGAGGGGCCGGGGAGGTGGCTCAGTGGAATATGTGCTTCCCTGGCAAGCGCAAGGGCCTGAGTTCAATCCCTGGTTCCGCAAAAAAAAAAAAAAAAAAAAAAAAAAAAATACATGAAGAAAACAAAGACTGACCAAAAAAAATTCATATGACATAATCAATTTTTCATTATATAATGAAGAGGCAAAAAATTTAAAAATGCTCCTCTTTGATGACAAAATATTTTTGAGTACATGATTTAAAATTTAATATTTTAGCCAATTTTTTCATTTTCACAGCATGTTTGCATTATCAAACACATAATGAGTTTAACATTTCAATTTAAAAGGAAATGTTGGGGCCAGGGAGATGGCTCAGTGGAATAAGTGCTTCCCTGGCAAGGGCAAGGGCCTGAGTTCAATCCCCAGTTCCAAAAAAAAAAAAAAAAAATTCAAAATAAAAACAAATGTTATCAAGGATTTCTGCTTCCATAAAGAAGTATATTTAATTTTCTCTATTTGCTTTCATCAAGTACAAACACCTTGGGCAATATGGATAAAACTAAAACAAGGAAACACTAAAGGGTGAAGAAGCCAACTAGACTGAAGATTACTATAGCAGTAAGTGACAGTGAACAAAGATAAGCACTCACATCTACTTTCTCAATTCAGTGAGAAGAGAGATTTGTACTAATATTGTTTGGGCAGGATATCATGTCTGCATCTTGTACTATGAATAACTACTACAAAGAAAACAATATGCAGTGTATTAATTATTGAAACTGTCCTATTAATCAGTTTTGAAACTGTCTCATTGCTGTTTGTTTCTCAATAAAATTAATTTTTTTAAAAACAAGATAAGTACCCACAAAGAAAGCTTTTATTACAAGCTCACAACCAACTGATGCTATAACTTTTGAGCCAGGACTCCCAAAATGTCAGTGCCAGTCTGAAATCTGCTTTCAGGTTATATGCCTTTTAGGTTTCCATAGTAACCACATTACCTCACTGCCTCATTTTCAGGAATATTACAAGAATGTCATGCAATTGCCACAAGGTCTATATTTCCTAGATATTGTACTATCTGTCTGTGATGAGGCAGTATTGTTTCATGTTTTCCCTATTCCTCACACTGCCCTTACTCATTGTTTCTACTTTATGACCCTGGTTTTCTCTAATTGGGTTTACAGTTTGCTATACGGGAGGGGTGAGGGAGTGAGCTTAAATTAAGTGACTCTCCCTTAAAATGGAAGCTCTTTTTCCCCATCACTATAAGAGGTGCTGCCCTCAAAAAAAAAAAAAAAGAGAGAGAGAGATGGTAGGCACCTTAGAATTTTTACCTCCTATATACAAAACATGGAGATGAAGAAGCCAGTGACTTGGAGATGCTGAGGGGAACAGAAAATCACTTAGCAAAATTTTTCTCCCTTTAACTATGTTACTGAGAAAGAAAACATTTTATTCAGATCCAAATTTTTTTTTCTTTGATGAAAATTGTTCAATTACATGCAAACAGCATGAGAAATTGTGTCCAACAGAAGGTCTATCTAGGACTACATACAGACTTCAAAGACAACATGAAATACTTAGTGAGACTATTTCAAAACACCACAGAAAAACTGTGCTGCCAGCATACTTGTATCAGGAAAGGTAAAGTGGGAGCCTAAAATCCCAATTCCTCAGTGCTGCAGAGAAGTGCCATGTTATCCAGACTGGAATACTATTACAAAGGTCACACCATCACTTTCAGATCTATAAGGCAAAGAGGGAGTCTGGGTCTTCACATCTTTAAGTAGTAAAGGCTGGTCTTCCCTTCACACCCCGCAAAGCAAAGCAGACTTGAAACAACACCAAAACAAGACTCATGGATCTGTGCAACTATAACCAAAATAAGTAAAGAGCTAACTTTGTCATTGGAGGATGTTTATGTTCCTTGGTTATCTCGGGTTGTTTTGCCTTGGTGGTACTGGGGACTGAACCTAGAGCCGTCATATGGAGTTGAATCTCCTCCCTTTTTATCTTAATTTTACTATGAGAGTCATCTTAAGTGCTTAAGTTGCCCAAGCTGGGCTCAAACTTGTGATCCTCCTGCTTCAGCTTCTCAGTGCTGAGATTATGATTACTGTATGTGCCACCAACTTCACTCAGATTTCCAAAGGAGAGCTAAAAGAAGGCAAAACTGCAAGAAAATGCTTTAAAAATAACAAATGAAAATGTCCTACAGTTGGCAAAAGACATAATCCCACAGGTGTAGGAACCAAAGCAAACTCCAGACAAGATAAATATGAAGAAAGGTAAGTTAAAATTCCCCATAGGTTACCTCCAGAAATCTAAAGACCAATGACAGAGACAGGTGGGAAATATATGAAAAGACACATCATATAACATTAATCCAAAAAACAAGATGTTACTTAAAAATAAATATTAGATTACTACTAGTATTACTACTATCAGATCCAGGAATTTTCAGAGAATATATAAAAAAAAACCTGCATTGTGTGTAAATATGCATTTTCTCTAGAATGTTTCTCTCTTTCAAATGAATGGAACATTATATAAATTCTGAGAACAAACATTATATAAGAGAGTCAATCTACTAAGACAATAAAGTAAGCCTAATGCTCATGCATCAAAATCAGACATGGATGCCAGGCCTTGCGGCACATTTGGGAGGCTGAGGCAAGGGCACTGCCAAGAGTTTGAGGACTAGTTAGGCTACACAGAGCTCACTGACAACCTGAACTGCATAGGGAGACTCTATCTCGAAAAATCAAAAAAAAAAAAAAAAAAAAAAAAAAAAAAAAAAAAAAAAAGAATTCCAAATAGGTGAAATAAAAACTGAATAAGCTGAGAGGAAAAGCAGAAAATATAAAAAAAAAAAAAAGGAAAAGCAGAAAAAAATGCAACTACACTTATAGATGTCAGTTCTCAAAATTTACCAACTACATAAAAAATAAAGATATAGGAGAATTCAACAATGCCATCAAGAGCAGGACCAGATCACATTTATGGCACAACTAAGCAATACCAGAATGTACCTGCAAGTGTCCTAGGAAAATGCACCAAGATAGACCACATCTTGGTCCATAAAATAAACCCCAACTAGATTATCAGAACGGAAGTTAGAACAGGATGTGTGCTTTGATCTAAATGAGATTCATATGAGAAATCAACAACAAAAGGAGCATAAAAATGCCCAATAATCCAAAGAGAAAAATTTCATGTAAAATTGAAAGATACATCAATGGAATGACATTGTAAATACAGCCTGTAGCCAGGGTTATAGCTCAGTGGCACAGTGCCTGTCTGCCAAGCCCAAGATCCTGAGTTTGATTCCAGGTACAAGAAAACCAAAAAGAGAAAGAGAGACAGAGAGAGAGAAAATACAGCATGATAACATATGTGAGACATTGATGACACAACACTGTAAGGAAAATGTGTAATACTACACATTTATACTAGGTGAGAAAAGAAGATAAAAATAATTTAAATTTTCATGTCAAGAATTAAGATAAAGGGCTGGCCAGATAGTTCAGCAGACTAAAGCACTGTTTAGGCAGACCCAGGGACCAGAATTCCTGGCATGCCCTGGTGGCCCAACTACAGGGAGCCCTGAGACTTTGACTGAGACTGGGTCCATGATGGTGCATACCTGTAATCCCAATGATGGGGAGGCTAAAATCAGGATGATCACTATGAGTTCAATCTGTGTAGTGAGACCCTGTAGACATGGTACTAAAAAAAAAAAGCATTCAGGGAAAAAATAAAACAAAGAAAGAAAAAGTCAAAGGGCCAGCCAGATAGTTCAGTGGATTAAGCAGACATAGGGGCTGGGGGCTCAATACCAGTCTGCTGTGCTGGCCCCGCCCACAAGGCACTCTAAAATGGCAAATGAGACTGGGCATGGTGGTGTGCGCCTGTAATCCCAGCGCTTGGAGGCTAAAAAACAGGAACGATCACTGAGTCCAATCTGTGTAGTGAGACCCTGTAGACCTTGTACTAAATAAATTACATAAATAAATAAATAAATAAATAAATAAATAAATGTAAAAGTCAGTGGTAAAAATCAAGAAAATTAAAACATAACAATATAGAAAGTCACTTGGGGATTTTTTTACTTTAAAAATTATTTTTAAAAGGCTTGATTTTCTAGAAAGAATAAAATTGATGAGTCTCTAAAATCAAAGAAAATGAGGGACTTGGGGAGGAAGGTAGGCAGTCTAAGCACCTGCTTAGCAAGCACACAGACCCAGGTTTGATCCCCAGTACCACATGCTGTGCTGGCCCTGGAAACTGGGGCACACTGTGTCAGCCACCAAAACCAGGAGGGGTGGCACACACTGTAATCCCAGTGCTCAGGAGGCTGAGACAGGAACAGCACTACAAGTCTGAGCTGAGTAGCAAGACCCTGTACTAAATACATAAATAAATAAAAGATTTTTTTAATTTAAAAAATGTTATAATTAGAGCATCATGAATTAAATTGAGGCTAATATAGAGGGTCACAGACAACTAAACAATAATAAAAGAACACAGAGAACAACTTCAGAGACAAATTTGAAAATTTTAAATGAATCAGTTCCTTGAAAAATATAAACTGATAAAAGTAATTTGAACACACTATAACCACTAATAAAACTGAATTAGTAATTTAAAAATTCTTTAAAAAGAAATGTCTTAGGTTCAAATGTTTTAACTGAAGAATTCTCAACATTCAAATAGTAGCTAACATAAATTCCATCCAATCTTGCTATGAAACAGAAGAGAATGATTTCCAATCCACGTTATAGTACCAACAGCAATAAAAAAAATATTTAAAGTCAAATATAAAGAGTTCTCATACTCATGTTCATGCCATGACCTGCAAATAAAAAATTCTTAAAAATTAGTTAGAAAATAGTCTACATCTAAAATTAATTCTACATAATAACCATATAGTGTCTAAAGCAATTATGTCCACATGTAGGCCACATGTAGATCCAGACAGACAGCAGTGTGCTCCAGCAGGAGCATAAACATTTTAAATGATTATATGATTTTTAGTGATATTTTTCATTATTTGATGGCAGCACTTCAGTGGAAACTACACAGGTGACAACAGAGGGCACCAGAAGTGCCATGCTAACTTGGGCTCTGGGGCCCATAAGATAGTCAAATAAACATCCTGTATATTAGATATCACGTACACATTGCAAATTGGCAAGTAAAATCCAGCAATTGCCAGCAATAGCATTTCAACCAATCTTCATGTCTATGTGCCCAACTTCATGTTTGTTATAACCAATAGCTAGTTTTTGCTTTTATTTTAAAAAGAAAAAAATAGAAATAAAAATAAAAATAAGAGTTTCAAAACTGACTAGAAGGTGAATAACAATAATATATTTCACACTGTTATTTGCACAGTTGTTACTCAGAACACAATATATACGCAGGAAATATTGCCCAAACAATATTATATATTATGTTCCTTCTTTTTCTTTCCACTTTCGCCCATCATAGTTTCTCTTTCCTTTTGAACAGTTTCTTCCCAACATACAATAACTATTATACATTTTGGATCTTATTTATTTAGCTTCTCACACTGGTAAGAAAACATGTTTGAACATGTAGATCTGATTTGATTATTAACCTTGGGCTTCTGTTATTTCATAAAATGTAAAATAGATTTTTAGTAGTTGTGATATAGGAAGTATACAATGCATTAAATTGTATTTGCTCATGATATCATTATAATTACATATACAATATTGCTAAAATGTTATAAAATATAAATACAAAAGAAGTTCTGTTACTTCTGTACGTTAACTATATAACATACTTTCCATGGGGCCCAAGACAATTCCTTTTTACTCAGTGCATCCAGACAAGCCAGATGCTGGCTATACAACACAGAAAGGCTACAAGGTTGGCTTCATCAACATACATAATCAAATCGGGCCGACCAGATAGCTCAGCAGACTAAAGCATCTGCTTAGGCAGAGCTTAGTGGCCAGGGTTCAATCCTCCACCTGCCATGCCAGCCCCACCCCTGGTGGTGCTGACATGGCGACTGAGACTGGGTGTAGTGGCGTGTACCTGTAATCCTAGTGCTTGGGAGGCTGAAAACAGGAGGATCACTCTGAGTCTGATCTATGGAGTGAGAACCTTGTAGACCCTGTGCTAAATACACAAAAAGTACATAATTATACCAATTAGTGTGCACATATTTGACACAAATCCACTTGCTTTCACAAAATATTTCACAAAAGTAGAAAAAGGGGAACTTTTAGATTGATAAAAAGCACCTGTAAAATTACATATAGGTAATGTTTTTCTTAGTGGAGAAAACAGTCCTACTAAAATTAGGTACTTTCAATCTTACTGGAAATAATTTTTTTTTTTTCAGAACTGGGGATTGAACTCAGGCCCTTGTGCTTGCCAGGTAAGTACTTATTCTACTGAGCCATCTCTCCAGCCCCTGGAAATAATTCTTGAAGCTGTACAGGAAGTGAAAAATAAAACTGTCATTATTTGCAAATTATGTTTGTCTACATAGAAAATCCTAGAGAATCTATAACCAAGAATAAAATATAAAAACTATTAGAAATAAGTGAGTTCTACAAGGTAGAACACACGTTATATTCAATTACATATTTATATGCTAGCAATAAGCATCATAATAAAAATGAAAAAGAATACACAAAGGGTGAACTAAATATATGGAAAATATTGCTAAAATGTATTATAGTAAAATAGATATTACTGGCAATTCCCCTTCACAATGCATCTCCCTCCCTTCAATAGAACTTAGCCCATTATTCTCGTTACAGTCTGCACTAGTTCTCCAAGTCCTTTTACCTCTTTATGAGCTGTGATAAAAAACATAGTGAATGGTGCTGCCAGTAGCCCTCCAACAAAACGTCAGCCTCACAACAACATCAAAGTGTGTCCTTATCTACTTTATTTACTATATATGGCACCATGCAACTTCAGCCTTTTCCCTTATGTCAATGAAAAGTAAATGTTTTGCGTACATCATGGAAAGTGAGGCAGCCAGGACCATACAGCTAAAGACACTGATGAACAAGTACTTCCGGAACTGATACAGAAACTGGCAAGAAAGACGGGCTATGGATGTTCAAAGAAAGTGGAGCATTCTGAAGGAAATTAATGGCAATGTGTCTTTTCCTGTGGTAGTTTTTAAATTTAAACATTTGCCATATTTTTGGATCACAGTGTATTTTACAATGTCTCAAAAAAAAAAAAAAGGTAGAAATCTAATAAAATAGACCCATGAATTTTATCATAAAAACTAAAAAATCTAAAGGAACAAATTTACTGGAAATGTAACTTCTGTATCCCACAAGGTCAGTCAAACACCCTCAGGATTTACCCTGAAATCCTGTACCGCAGTTTGTAGATCATTTGTCAGTGTCAGCCATGTGGACGAGTCACGGCCATTGCTTTACCAATTTGCTCTCTGTGAAAGCCTGAGAGAATGTTTTCTCTCCATGTGACTCTCCTTAGGCATACTCTACTTCATCCATCACTTTCCTCTGTGGCCCCATAATCTCCTTGATCAGAAAATTTGGGACAACACTGAGTTACAGGATGTTACAGTATAAGTTCTCCTATGTCCTGAGTCCTCACTGACCTTGAAAGCCTGGGGCCAAAATGTTGGTGGTCCTTGTAGCCCCTAGTTTTGCTAATTTTTGGTATGCAAATTTAATTTGTTAACCCTCCAGAAGAGAAGCTTAATGATATTATTACCCTATAACATAGGTAGTTGAGCTTAACCTCACTATGTGTCTGAATATCAAACATCTTAGACATAACATGGAACAGGTATTTTCCATCAAGTATTAATATGTTAAACTTTAAATCCCTATAGAATGTGAAAAAAAAACCAAAAAAATATAGGTCTTGTTTTAATTTGGTCTTAACCATCCAGCACAAAAGGATAAAAGCGGGGTAGAAAAAGTAAAGCCAAATTAATATGCTGAGCTGTAAAAGGCCCAAGTTAACAACTTCTGACACTGCCAGTCCTACAGATAACCCACTACTATTATGGACTACTGCACTATATTCGATTATTGTGGTGAATTTATGCACCTATAATATTTAAATGGCAAGGGAATACTCATCTGTGACAAAACTAAACAAAAGAGGGGATATAAATTAAGGACCACTTTGGATCTGTATATACAAAAGAGTTAGGATAGATATGCAGCTACTTTCTCTTAATTCAATGAGAATATAGATTTGTACTTAGTGTTTGGACAGGATATCACATCTGCATCTTGTACTATGAATAACCACTATGAAGACAACAATATGCAGTGTATTAATTATTGTAACTGTCGTACTAACCTGCTTTAAAACTCTCACTGCTGTTTGTTTCTCAATAAAATTAATTTTAAAAAAAGAAAAAAAAAATAACCAGGACTTAAATATACAGCCATGTTCTTACATTAGATGACCGTACAGCATAAGGATGTCAGTTTTCCTAGATTTGTACACATTTAATACAATTTTTAACAAAATTCACACATTTTTTCTAACTACCAACAAGATTATTCTAAAGTATAAATAGAAGTTAAATAAACTAGACTAGCTAAAGCAATTTAAAAATTTATATACTGGAAAGAATAAGCCTACACAATTTCAAGCTCATTTTACACCTGTAATAATAGCAATGCAGTACCAGTGAAACTATAGACACTGCATCAATAGAAAAGTATAGCAAAGTCATGAACATTTCAAGAAAATGATGCCCCACTGGTTGTACAAGGTTGCAAAAGAAATAACTGGAGAAGTTGCACTTTCACTCAATGGTGCTAAAGCATTGGGTGGCTCTTGTTTGACATCAAAATATGACTCACACAATAAAAATTAATAGACAAAGTGAACTTTATTAAATTTTAAAATTTTTGCTCTAAAAATGTCCCTATAGCAAAAATGACAAACGAACTATATAAGGAAATATATTAGCAAACTCTACAAATGACAAGGAACTAGTGTCAAAGACATATAAACAGCAGTCAAAATTCAACACTAGGAGCAATGTGAAGAAGCAAGGACAACCCCCGGGCTACCCGAAACTGCTGCATCTCGTGCTAGCACATCACCACCATGCCCAAGAGAAAGGCTGAAGTGGATGATAAAGGTGATAAAGCCAGGTGAAGGATGAACCACAGAGAAGATCTGCAAGGGTGTCTGCTAAACCTGCTTCTCCAAAGACAGAGCCCAAGCCTAAAGAGGCCCCTGCAGAGAAGGGAGAGAAGGTACCCAAAGGGCAAAAGGGACAAGCTGGTGCCAGCAAGGATGGGAAGAACCCTGCAGAAAACGGAGCTGCCAAAACAGACCAGGCACAAAAAGCTGAAATTGCTAGAGATGCCAAGAGAAGTATGTCATTTCTGATAACTGTGTACTTCTGGTGACTATACAGTTTGAAATACTAATTTTATCCAGCTTTTTAAAAATGCAGAATTTTATTTTACTTTTTTTTAAAGCTATGTTGTTAGCACACGGAACACTTCATTGTTGTTTTGGGGGAAGGAGCATATGTCAGTAATACAGTGTCTCCAAAGCTGGATTGATGTGGGGAAGACACCTTGTCCTGCTGATTTTGAGAGATTTCCTCTTGGATCCCAGGAGGAGGGACTCCCTGATGTTGATACATGTGGCCACCTTGGCATAAATGCCTTGTGGTACCAGACAGCTCAAGGTTTTTATGTCCTCCTTTCCTCTGCCATCAGCATAGGCTTAACTCCCTTAAGTCCAGAGACCTATTAGGATCTGATTCCTAAAAGAGATGTTACCAGTGTGTTAGGCAATCTGGACTTGCCAGTAATGTTCAGATGGTGGCCCACAAGAGCAAATGATTTCTTTTTCTAGATTGTGGATTTCTGGTCGCTAATTCTGCCATTTTCATTTCCTGAAAGTCAGGGACAGCTTGTGAAAAGTTGTTAAACAACATGCTAAATGTGAAATGTCAACCCTCACTCTAAACTTTCCCTATTTCAGAGTCTCGAAGACTTCATTGGATTTTTTTTTTTTTTTTGGAACCGGGGATTGAACTCAGGCCCTTGTGCTTGCCAAGGAAGCGCTTACTCCACTGAGCCATCTCCCTGGCCCCTTCATTGGATTTTATAGTGGCTTTTCTGATTTTTGGTAGTCCATCCAAGAAGGGAGTTTGAAAATTGTTGTATACTGTTAACAATTGTATGCCCATACTCTGCCTGAAATATCATGACTTTTTATGAAAAGTATCTTTAATAAAGCTGGATACAGTTTGGCTTGGAAAAGAAAACGCAACACTACAATACAAATAATCTAATTCAAAAAGGACAAAAGACATGAATGTACATTTAAATAAAGAAAATATATCCAAAAACAAATGAAAGTATGTTCAACATAGTGCCAAATAGGAAATGCAAAATAAAACAATAGGATATCAGCACTATACACCTATCAACATGACTAAGAAAAAACTGCAGCAGCATCAGGCCCTATGGAGGAAGCAGAGAAACAGATAAACTGGATCACATGCATCACTGGTGGAGCTGAAAAACTATCCAGTAGTCACATGCATGGGTGCTCATTCCTGAGTTCACACAGAGACCTGTACGTGTTTGTAGAAGGTTGGCTCATAATAGCCCAAATGGGAAAAACTGATGTCCTTTAGTATGTGAGTGGTTAAAAACAAGGAAAAACCAAAACCCATGTTACATCTATACAATGAAAGATTAGTCAGCAAAGAAAAAAAGAACACTCTTTCCAGGCAACCTCGTGAGAGTGACATCGTCTTTAAACCCTCTGTGGCAATCCCTGATGCACCACCGTGATGCCCAGGGAAGACAGGGCGACCTGGAAATCTAACTACTTCCTAAAGATCATCCAACTTTTGGATGATTATCCAAAATGCTTCATTGTGGGAGCAGACAATGTGGGCTCTAAGCAGATGCAGCAGATCCGAATGTCCCTCCGAGGGAAGGTTTTGGTGTTAATGGGCAAGAATACTACGAGGTGCAAGGCCATCTGAGGACATCTGAAAACAACACAGCTCTGGAGAAACTGTTGTCTCATATCTGGGGAAATGTGGGCTTTGTATTCACCAAGGAGGACCTCACTGAGATCAGGGATATGCTGCTGGCCAATAAGGTGCCTGCTGCTGCCCGTGCAGGTGCCATTGCACCATGTGAAGTCACTGTGCCTGCCCAGAACACTGGTCTGGGACCTGAGAAGACCTCTTTCTTCCAGGCTCTGGGCATCACCGCTAAAATCTCCAGGGGCACCATTGAAAGCCTTAGTGAAAAAAAAAAAAAAAAGAAAGCCTTAGTGATATACAGCTGATTAAGACTGGGGACAAAGTGGGAGCCAGCGAGGCAACCCTCCTGAACATGTTGAACATTTCCCCATTCTCCTTTGGGCTGATCATTCAGCAAGTGTTTGACAGTGGAAGCATCTACAACCCTGAAGTCCTTGACATTACAGAGGAAACTCTGCATTCTCGCTTTCTGGAGGGTGTCCGCAATGTTGCCAGTGTCTCTCTGCAGACTGGTTACCCAACTGTTGCCATCAGTGTACCATTCTATCATCAATGAGTATAAGTGGGTCCTAGCTTTGTCTGTGGAGACTGATTGCACCTTCCCACTTGCTGAAAAGGTCAAGGCCTTCTTAGCTGATCCATCTGCATTTGTGGCTGCTGCCCCTGTCGCCACAGCCACCACTGCTGCTCCTGCTGCTGCAGCTGCCCCAGCCAAGGTGGAAACCAAGGAAGAGTCGGAGGAGTCAGATGAAGAAATGGGATTTGGTCTCTTTTTGATTATCAAAAAGCAAACTATTCAGCTTGCCTAATTGGCAAAACAAGGAATAAAGGCATAATTCGCTTTCAAAAAAGAAAGAAAGAACAGACTACTGATAGTTTGCATGAATCCCCAAATAATTATAGAGTTTAAAAAACTGCATACTGTTTAATAATTTCTATTACATAGTAATATTACAATTATACATTTTAGAAGTAGCTAAGAGAATAACTATTGCCACGGTCACTAGTTAAAGAGTAAGCAAGGATGGCAGACAGGTAAGCGCAGATACAGGGAGCAAAAACAAAATCCTGTGGTGACAGAGGGCTCTATGGCTTGATAATACTGACATCACTATTATAATCCTGATACAGTGCCACACATTCTTTTTTAATTTTACCATGGGCAGGGGTGATAACTTAGCAGCATAACTGCCTGCCTGGCATGTATAAGGTCCTGAGTTTAGTCCCTGGTACCAAATATATTTCCATAGGGTGGCTTTAAAAAGCTAAATGAGATTTCTCTGTATTATTTCTTATAGCAGCATACTACTGTATAATTATCTTAAAATAAAAAGCTTAAATTAAATAAGTGGCACCATGTACAGTGGTACATACTTGTAATCCCAGCACTTGGAAACTCAGGTAGGATGATCATAAGTTTAAGACCAACTTTGGCTACATAGTAAGACCGTGTCTCAAAAAAAAAGAAAAAAAAAATCAAAACAATAACAACAAAGTAAAACATATCAGTTTATCAAGACTTTGGTTAAATACACAAGAAAAAAGAGTAACCCTTTTGGCAGAGTTTATCACAATTAATAGGACTTGTTTTGTTTCCTATAACTCAAATCAAATAGACAAAAAACAATATTCATTATGAAAACTATACTTTAAAAATGAGCACAGTGTCTTTCATACGTAATTTTTAAACTAAATAACTGACAAGAATAATTTCAAGATTACTCTCCATCAAGAACACATAAAAAACTTTCAAAACTCAACACTGAAGTACAACAACCTATGTCAAAAATAGACAAAAGACATGAATAGACATTTAACTAGATGGAATATATACATAACTAACAAACTAAATATGTTCAATGTAATTGTTGATAGGGAAAAGCAAAGAAAAATGACAATGAGATATCAGCACTGCATACCTACCAGCAAGACTAAGAAAAAAACAGCAGCAAGTAAATGAAAAAGTTTAACTCCTTTTATATTTTTGTGATAGCATATATATACTAGTAATTAGGTCATTCTAAATTCACTGTTTAATCAAGCTTCTAATAAAGTTTGTTATCAAGGATTTATTATCTAGAAAGTTAAAGTTATGCTATCCCTTGAAAGAGAAGCAGTTAAAAAATATGAATGAAGTAAAAATGAGTGTATCCACTGAATGTGACATCTGAGCTAATATGGTACATAACAAGAAAAAACTATTAATGCATAGTATTTGTAATGCATTTCAATGTCAGGCTAACAGATTTCAAGAAAATTAATTACAGACCTTCATTTGCCACACTTTCAAGATAGTCACACACTCAGTGTGGCAGGAGGGAATATCAGAAAAAAAAAAATCCAGGCAGAATTTACATCAACACCCACAAGTCGCAGAAGTCAGTCACAATGAACAATCACATCACAGCTTGCATGATGGATCTTGGCTTGTACTGAGGAGAGCTCAAGCAGACCCATAACAAGTACAGACAGCAGATGGCACACGCACGCAGAAAGTCACGTCAATGCTGGCCTCCTGGTGCCATTTGACTTTACCAAAAAATGCACCTCCTGAATGTGTTGAAAAGCATACCTGACTGTATGGATGGTCCCTTTATAATTTTTTTAAGGGATCCCTATTTTCTTATTTATTTATTTATT
>NW_004524700.1:9052097-9053252 GCF_000260255.1 Octodon degus | reverse complement strand
CTAAACATTAAAGCAGAGACACTAAATCTCCTGGAAAAGAAAGAAAGTAGGAGGAACTCTTGAAGACATAGGGGTAGGCAAAGAGTTCATGAAAAAAAAAAAAATTAAAACGCTTGGGAAACACTAGAAAGAATTAACAACTAGGATCTGCTCTCACTGAGAAGTTTTTGCACATCAAAAGAAATGATCAACAAAGTGAAAAGACCACCCTCAATTTGGAAATAATCATGACAAATAAGTACTCAGACAAAAAATCTGCTGTGTAGAATTTATAAAGAACTAAAAGACACTAGGTGCCCAAAATTTAAAGACCCAGTCCAGAAATGGGCATCTGAGGTGAACATACACTTCTCAGAGGATGATATTAAAGAAGTGAATAAACATATGAAAAAATGCTCCACATCACTAGCCATCTGTGAAATGCAAATTAAAACAACGTTGAGATATCATCTCACTCCAGAAAGAATGTCTATGATAAAGAAATGACCCAATAACAAATGTTGGAGAGGCTGTGGGGAAAAAGGAACCCTTTTCCACTGCTGGTGGGAATGTAGACTGGTGCAACAATTATGGAATTCAGTGTAGAGACTCCTTAGAATATTGGACTGGAAATCCCCTTTAAACCAGCTATTCCTCTACTGAGAATTTTCCCAGTGGATCTTAAAACATCTTATCATAGTGATATATGTGTGCCTATGTTTATAGCAGCACAATTTGAGATGGTCAAATCTTGGAAACTAACAAGATGCCCATCACCTGAGGAATGGTTGAAAAACACGTGGTATTTTTATACAATGGAGTATTACTCAGCTATAAAGAATATAGCTGAAGCCTTTATATTGAAGTGGATGGCACTTGAAGATATACTCATAAGTGAAATAAACCAGACATGTAAATATCATACAGTTTCCCTAGTATAAGAACTGAAAAGAGAAATACAAGTAGAAATGTATAATACAAGTAAAAGGAAAGCAGAAACTCAAGGACTAACTAATTAAGAGAGGGAAAGGAGAAGAGCTAGGAAACATGACAGTGACAAGCCATACAGTTACATGTAGAAGATGGACAAGGCAAATGATCCTGAGAATCTGCAGAAGATTTTTGAATTTAGCAGTTAAGTAGAAAGATTCTCACCCTGACTATCTATATACACTG
>NW_004524700.1:9046459-9051532 GCF_000260255.1 Octodon degus | reverse complement strand
CTTGTTCTAAGTAGGTGCTTTAGACCACTGAGCCATCTCACCAGCCCCCCCCCTTTATAATTTTTACTAAAAATGCAACTGCAAATGAGCCATATTTATTTTATTACCTTTTCTGGAATTATGGAAAAAAAAAGAATACAATGCATCAATTTTCACAAAAGCACAAGCTTCTTGTATACTTATTATACAAGAAGTATAGAAATACTTTTAGGGGCCAGGGAGATGGCTTAGTGGAATAAGTGCTTCCCTGACAAATGCAAGGGTCTGAGTTCAATCCCTGGTTCTGCAAAAAGAAGAAAGAAAGAAAGAAAGAAAGAAAGAAAGAAAGAAAGAAAGAAAGAAAGAAAGAAAGAAAGAAAGAAAGACAGACTTTTAAGTCTACTTTTAAATGGGCTAAGACTTGTAAAATGTAGCTGTTTAATAAGGTAATTCTTTCTTATAACCATAAATTGCTAGATGTGTATACATGCTCACTTAAAATAACAAAATTCTATGCTTGAAATATATTCAAATCAAGAATAAATTATGTTGTTTCAATCAATATAAAGATTTTTTGCTCTGAAATTCAGGGAAGGAAACATTTTTATATGTTTTATATATATATATATATATGTTTTAAACTATAAAATCACATTTAAATTATATGATTTCAATTATATAAAATATGTCATGTACATAATTTTAATATACTTGGGATTATATTAAGAGAAAAATAAATAAAAATTCAAATTACAGATTCTGTTCTAAAAATTCAAGGGATCATTCTGCAATTGTTTTCCAATTTAATGTTGCAAGAAAAGAGTATGTAGCCAGAAATACCCACAGTCTAAAGTTTCTAATTTATGGAATGAAACAGACTTTTTTCTTACTTTCAGTTTTTGATCTGATAATCAATCAAAATGTCTGACATAATTCTTCTCTTTTTAAAACAAAATACGTTAGTGGTAATTTAATTCCATTTGGCTAAGTTGAGTAACTAAGGAATAGAGATACTTTCTTCTATTTAAAATAACGATAGTTGTTCATTTGTTTGACTTTCTGTAATCACTATTTGTTCCTTATTGCTGAGTTGTGTACTTTACCTACCTGTCCCAGTACAAATCCCCAAGAGGAAAGGAACAACCTGCAGCCCATTCTAATTTACTATCTACAATCTACTTTGGATTAAAAAAATTGTGCTACTGATGATCGAATTGGAATTCAATTAAGTGTTTTTATTTTAGTGCATTGTCCTTGAACAAATTAATTAAGAATCGGTTAAATTTAGGCATTTCTTTTTCCATTTTATTTTCAAGTACTCAACTATGCCTTCGAGTCTGAGTCACTGAGAAATGTATACCCATTTTAAAGTAAATGATGGGCCGGGGAGATAGCTCAGCAGACTGAGCACCTGCTTTGGCAAGTGCAGGGATCAGGGTTTGATTCCCAGTCCCACTTGTGCCCTGGCCCTGCCCCTTAGGGCGCACTGAGCCAGCTAACAAATCAGGGCATGGTGGTGCACACCTGTAATCCCAGCACTGGGAAGGCTGAAAACAGGAGGATCACTATGAGTCCCATCTTCATAGTGAGATCCTGCACTAAATACACAAAATGAGAAATAAATAAAGTAGATGATACATCATTTTCTTATTTGTATTTACCCTCACAAGCCCAAAGAGGAGGTATCTATGATATACTATAGGCTAAAGATTCCATAGAGGGTGAGTTTCTTCACTCTATAATACATTCTGACATTTATTCAATTTATAGGATCAAAATAGTGTTTCACTGAAGTGTTCTTCAGAATGCTATCTCTGACATATGGTCTACAAAAAGCATAGTCTTCATTCCATTAAGTTTAGAAAATAATCCCAGTGTTGATTTTGGCACATCCTCAACATGTATGTGTGTGTAAATCCTATTCAAGGAAACTGTGATTCCATAAGTCTTGTTCTGAAAAACAAGAATCCAAAAAGAGTAAAGCTGTGGCCAAGACAGTATGGGGTTCTTCAACTCCCAACTGATCTCTTTTCCATGTAGGGTTTACAATGTTTCATTTCTCTTGAATGTCTTCTGGATTTAAATGCTGAATGCACAGGCAATCCGAGTCTCTTTCAAACTAAACCACAGGAGCATGGCCATGAACTCTCCCTTTTATTCCCTGTGCCTCCTCGTGTTGAGATGACCCTATCAAAACAGCCTGGCCCAAGAGCACTGTGGAGTAGAGCTCCCTGCAACCATGCTTCAGAGATTACAATGTGGTAAAGAAAGTAAACACTTGTTGAGTTGAGCAATTGGGATTTCAGAGTAAATTTATCAGCAAAGCACAACCAAATTTAATCTAACTAATCTAATATGTGAATTCCAAGTAATGAAAACAACACAAAGGGAAATGATACAAGACTGAAATTGCAAATTTCAGACACTCAAGTCCTTACTGACTTTACACCAGTTATCCGAACGTGTCAAGAAAAGTGTTTTTTTTTCATTTTATGTGTTTAGATGTTCATCAAATATTCTTTCCTAGACTGCTATATGACAGGCATTGTTATAAGCTCACAGAGTAATATAAATGACAAACAAAAGCAATAGCCTTATAAAACTTATATATTAATTATAAGAATGAAAATGCCCAGTGGATAACAGGCATTTAAAATGTGACAATTTTGAACTTAATATAAAATAACTGTACATGTAATTTCTGCTCAAAAGGCAATTGTACTAAAAAATAAAAAAGAATTAGTTACTGTTTAATAGAATGATAGTCACATAATGACAGTCTGGATACTAAATCAAAGTAAATATTTCTTGGTTCTTCTGAGTAATAAAAATCTATTTGAAAGACAATCATTAAACCATTTCAAATTTATTTTTGGAACAGAAAATAACTGTGGACAAATTGAAATATATTTCACTTAAGTTATACAATTAAATGTTTTTATCACTAACCAAATTGTTTTTATGACATTATAAATGAATCATTACTTTTATTACAAAAGCTTTTGTTAAATTTACAGAAATATCTTATTTTTAAATTATACTTTAGGTTGTATGAATGAATCACCTTCTGCCTGCATGATAAACATTATGTGCTTTCTATAATTTAGAGGAAACTATTAATATGACTTATTATTACTTTCATTTTGACTTTTTGAAAACCAAACACCCTTCCAAATACTTACAGGAAAAAGTTATAACAAATACATGTGTAGTAAATTCCTTTCCTACACTAACAATGGATCCAATACACATGATAGTTTACTTTAAGATCTTACTATAATGCTTGCATTTAATCTGAAAATTAATGAAAATTAAAGAAAACTATACAAAAGTTTTGCCTGCATGCACTTTATCATAAAAAGGTGGCTCAGACTAATGCTAAGTTTATGACATGTATAACAACCTTATGCTTTAGAGAACCATTAAAAGCATGAATTGAATCCGTTCTCATATATCTCCTATTAAGATAGAGTGAAACATAGATATCTTTATTTTATTTTTTGTGGTACTAGGGATTGAACTCAGGACCCTGAGCTTGCCAGGCAAGTGCTTATTCTACTGAGCTATCTCCCCAGCCCCTGGATATCTTATAATTTCATATATACAATTAACGTTTCTGACTAAAAATACTTAATTTATTTAGCTTTCCTACAATAAAAAAATGACCAATTTCATCAATCTAGTAAATAATGGTCTACTTTCAAACTACAGCATCCTAGGGATACAGAGCAAGCTAGTTAACAGTCTCCATTCAATAATGACCCTCACTCTGTTTTTCTCTTCGCTCTACAACTCTGCTCTAGTGTGCTTCTTAAGTGTCACTGTCTTCATCAGTTTTTCTAGAAGGCAGTTTATCAGAAACCATGAAGAATATAATATGTCTAGGAACATTTCAAATTAAATTTTATGTCTGGGAATGGTTCAGATCCAAAACAGTTTTGCTGTGAACTACAGAAGTTAAGACCATTACGTAATACCAAATGGTTAATATAAAAATTGGGATTTCACTTCTTGGTGGAGTGACAAAGATGAAATTATCATGAAAATTTTTCCTGAATAGTTTCTCAATTAACTATCCTTTTACACCACAAACAAAAACAGAAGAGCTAGAAAATTTTATTGGCTGAAAATTTTATTCAATGAGTTGCAGAACTCAGGTAGTTGAAAGGCTATGTATGGATGAGTAAAGGAAATCATTAAATATTATAGTTATTAGTTAGAAAGCAGATATTAAGTTCTCCAGGATTTTGGCACATACTACCTGTGATTAATGAAATAACCACAAACATACAGTGCCATATTCTGTATACTAAAAATGTAAATTTCGCTAATGGTATATAATGCAGCCTGTGTTGAATGAGGTTTAAGTATCAAAATACAAATATCATTAAAAAAAGATTACAGGATGAATGTTAAGTTTGAATTCTATTTTAAACTGGATTAATCATCATAACATAATGTAGTTTCAGGAAGTAAAGAGAATAAGGGAATATTTCAAAAAAATACTGAAAATAATTCATTGTTTCTCATTTTGAAAAACATAACAATGAGCAACTAAAATATTAAGCAGAAAACTGGCTTAAAAACCACAGACAAGGAGCTTTATTTCCCTCTATAAATATATTCTGCTCATAAAAAAAAATAAAAATGAAAAAGCCACAGACAGGGCCAGAAAGATAGCTTAGTGGTCTGAAGCACCTGCTTTGGCAAAACTTAGGAAGGCACAGGGGACTCAGATTTGATCCCCGGCACATGTACCATACTAGCCCCAGCCTTCGGGTAGGCTGAGGCAGAAAAAAAAAAAAAAAAAGAAAGAAAGACATTGCCCTGGCATGGTGGTATACACCTGTGGTCCCAGCACTCCAGAGGCTGCGGTAAGAGACACAGTAAGTTCAGGATCAGCCGGAACAATACAGCAAGAACCTATCTCAACCAAAAATAAATAAATAAGTAAACATATAGACATTAAATATTGTAATATTATTGTAACTCAGTTTACAGAAATTAAATTGAAACAATAGCTTCAGGTTTTTGTGTTAAGTAAATAATAATCCAGTTAATTTAAAATAGTTAAACAATTAAAACAATAACTTA
>NW_004524700.1:9033471-9039604 GCF_000260255.1 Octodon degus | reverse complement strand
CTATCCAGCAGAAAAGTATAAAAACGAAATATAAGAAGTAAATCCATGCTGTTATGTTGAGCTGTAGGGGACTCAGGTCAACAATTTCTGACATTGCCAGTGACACTGAAGACCCAATACTATTATGGACTACCGAACTCTTTTAGTATATTTTGCTGAGTTAACACACCTATAATATTCAAATAGTGGAACTAAAGAAAAAAGGAGATACAAATGAATGTTCATTTTGTATCTGTGTATTCAAAATGGTTAGGATAGATATATAGTTACATTCTCTTAATGAATAGCAAGATTTGTTCTAATAGTGTTTGTAAATAGGATATCATATCTACATCTTGTATAGCAAATAACCACTAGGAATAGTGTATGCAGTGTGTTATTTATTGAAATTGTCCTACCAATTTGGTTTGAAAGTGTCTCATTGCTATTTGTTCCTCAATAAAATTATGGGAAATAGTAACAAAAAAAGAAAATAAATCAATCAATAAAAAGAAAAATGTATGATGAAAAGCTAAAAAAAATTTTCTTTTGTACAGTAGCAATTATTAATAACTATGTTGTATGGCAATAGTATATTATTTTTATTTTAACTTATTTGTTATTCGTAGAGATATCTTGATTATTTCTGGAATTTATTTTTTAATGTATCTAGTACAGGGTCTAAAGGGTCCTACTACACAGATCAGACTCATAATGACCCTCCTGTTTTCAGCCTCCCAAGTGCTGTGATTATGGGCGTGCCCCACCCTGTTCAGTCTCAATTGCCATCTCAGCACACCCTGGAAGCGGAACCAGCAGGGCACAACAGGATCGACCTCCGGGTGCTGTGCCTGCCTAACCAGGCGCTTTAATTCACTGAGTTATCTGACCAGCCCTATTTATTTACTTATTTAGTTAGTTATTCATTTATTGTAGTACTAGGGATAGAACTCGGGACCTTTCTCTTGCCAGGCTAAGCGATTGAGCCATTGAGCTATCTCCCCGGCCCCCCTTAAAGCAGTTTAAAATGAACATATTTACATGCGATTTCAGAATGTTAAAAGCAAAATATCAATAAATGTTTTATTATTCATGTTCAATAACACCTTTCTGCTTATTATGCAGTGTTTTTTACTTTTCAAATACTTATCATGTAAGAAAGTATTTGTATTTGTGTAGTACGTCTAAACCCAAGATTTTCATTGTAAAAATTGATGAAAAATTTACAAAATTAGAATAGTTTTCAAGGATAGAAATAGTCTTCATGCTGGAATTGCACAGATTAAAAACATACTACCCAAAGACCAGGCCTGATCATATTTGCCTACGTAAAGAGAGTAAACATGTTTTTCAGGTAATAACTTGAAAGTTCAATAAGTTAGCAATACCTATGTACTCTCTGAGGTAAAACAAAGTCATGTTAAAAAAATCCTATTGCTACATTAACATCTATATTTTAGATATTGAGTCAGTTAATTATAAGTACCATATTTTGAACACTAGAGGGAGTATGTGAAAGAAACAAACAAAAGAAGCCAAACACCTACTTTACCTAGTTCCTTGGGATCTTGTACATCTGGGTCAACAGATTGGTTCTCCACAAATAGAATTTTTAAAACATTTATTCAGCATACAGTATCTCTTTTTAAATATCATTTTCTAGTTAAAGTTTATAAAAACTAATGGCAAGAATGCACATTATTCAAGAAGAAAAAAGTGAATGCTGTGAATGTGGACATACTTTTGTCTTAATTTGAGTTACATATTTATTAGTGGACAGTGAAATTTTATTTGATTTAGATGGTATCATTCTAAGTGTTTTAAATAGTTTTAAATGACATCCCTGTGTTGAACTTAAAAATAAGATACTGATGGAGAAACCCTAAAATTGCAGGCACTTTTTATATCTTATGTTGACATAAATTCCCCAGATTTTCCATATGGGTAGTACCACTTGGGAAGAGGGGATCCTTATAGGGTGAGGAATGCTGGATGGAAAGATTTGAGTAGTTAATTTAAAAAAAAATCTCAAAATTATGCCTGACATATAGTAAGTATTCAATGTATTAGCTCTCATTCAGACATTCTTTAACCATTTCAAAGGATAAGAACATGAGTTTATTTGAATTGGATCAATTTAATAAGAGCGGCAGATATTAAGTCAAAACAAAAGAAAGCAAGAATGTCCTGCAACCAATGCAAAAACCACCTCATATGTAATAGGTTGTAAGATAAAGAATGCATACTTAGTGTATTTAATGTTCAATCTCTGAAAAAAGTAGACATGTAGTGGAAAGTAAAATGTGATATTTTTGAACATTTAGAATTTTGGGAGAATAACATGACAGTTGGAAAAGATTCAATTATTTATTAATTTGTATAGGAAGCATCTACTATATGTCAGCCTCTGCACTCAGAATTTTAGATACACAAGTGAACAAAACAATCAATAACCTCCAGGAGCAGGCATTGAGAAGTGGGAGACAAAAATAAGTGTGTAATAAGTTTTTCAGTGTATCAAAGCTGATAAGTTTTAAAGAGAAATGTAAAACAGGGGTATACAACTGCATATGGAGATATCAGAATAAGTTGCAGTGAGGTGACATGAATGAAATTTAACAAAGTGAAAGAGTTAGACCAAGAGTGGAATTAGAAAAATAACCATAGTGTGTGTGTTCGTAGAGCAACAGGATTACTGCAGCTGGAGCAGGGAGAAAAGTAAGAAAGAAGGTAGTAAGAAAGGAGGTCAGAAGGATGGATGAGAGGGAAGACAGGAAAATCATGCAAGGCCTTATAAGCACTCTAAGCACCTCATTTGTGAGGAAGATGAGAAAATACTACAGAATCTAAAAAGAGTAACAGGATTTTACTTTACACTGACTGCTGAAAAAAAGCTTGAAGAAGCAAAAGAGAAGGAGAATAGTCAAGACAGCACTGAAACAACCAAAGTGACAGATGGGGCTGGCATTGAGCAGGGTGGACAGGCTAAGAACTGGTTAGACTCTGGAAAAATTTTGAATTTTTATTTAACCAGGCTTTCTGAAGAGTTTGGACAGGTGCGAGAATGAGGAATTGACAATGAGTCCAAGCTCCAGATTCCAGCAGAGGACAGAGGGCAGGTTGCAACAGACTGCATTTAGAGAAGGAAAGAGATAAGGATCTGTTTGTGGACATGGTGAAGTGAATGTGACACACAGGCATCCTGATGTACACTTGAAGCAGACAGATTCTGCACAGACACCAGTTCAAATGAGCTGACCAAGGTCTGAGTACTTGGCTCTCCTTATCACTGCCTCCCAGGGCATGTGTGGAAAAGTCATGTTTTGCCAATTCTTTGATGCATTTCACATACTCATTCAGGTAATGAGTCTGAAAGCAATTGCTCAAGTGCCATTTTTCTTTTCTGTGGAAAAATATCTTTGCACAGAGTTTCATAAAGTATCATTGCATTCTTCCTGCTCCTACTCATCAACTGCCTATTTCCAGACATCATGAAGACTGTGTCAAGGCACTGATGCTGCAGCTCTGTTTCTCACCTTTATTTGGACAGGGGAGGTACTAGGAAGCAAGCTCAGGATTTTGCACTTGCCAGGCAGCACTGTACTACTGAGCTGTCTCCACTGCCCAGCATGTTTGATTGGTGGTGACAGTGTTCAATGAAGTTCCACAAAGACACATTGTTGTAGTCCAAGCAATAAATAAGTAGATAGGAAGCACAGGCCTCCAGGCTGGCCTGAAGTATGTAGAGCTCACAGGACAAGGTCATCAAGGTGGTAGCTGAGGAGCACTGGGCCACAGAAGGCCATGGGGAGGAGCACCCACATGTGAAATGGCAAAGCTTCCACCCTGCATGGCCAGCAGGGAGAGGGCCACATAAGTTCAACTCCAGCACTAGTGAAGTTAACCATGGTGACTCAATGAAGAGTCATGACTTTGTGGTCATCTGACATTTTGAATAGCAAGAGAATAATGTGTTCCCTTTGGAGGAAAGACATGACCAGAAAAGAAGAGTGCACTGAGGGTAAGCAAGCAGTACTCCAACAATACATTGCAGGTGGGGAGATAGCTCGGTAGTCTAAGCCTGCTTGGCAAGCACAATGACTGGGGTTCGATCCTCCATACCACATTCCGTGCCAGAACCCCAGGTACACCAGGCCAGCCACTGAAGCCAGGTGTGGTGGCATGGGCCTATAATCCCAGAGCTGGGGAGGCTGAGACAGGAGGATCACTATGAGTCTGAGCTGCACAGCAAGACGCTGTACCTTATTAACTAATTAAAACAATAAAAAATACATTGGCACACTCTTCTCTCCATCATGGGACTGGCAGAGCCACACTCAGCCACCATTCTCAGACACACTTTGCAAATACTGTGTGTGTGTGTGTGAATATAATTAATGAAAGTGTTATTTTTAAAAAACAGCAATGATTTGGTTATATTTTTGTAATATTATTCCATCCTTAACCAAAGCTTCTCTTTAAGTAGTTTATTATGAAATTGTCACACTAAGTTAAAAGGAAAGGGTGAAGGAGTTATATAAATTGACAGAAAATTATGGAAAAGTCCTGAATGTTAAAAATAATAACAATGATGATAAAGATAATAATATATATTTTTTGGAGGAGAAAATGAAGAAAGATTAGATGGTAGCTATTCAAAACGTCATCCATGAAATCAGCTATATGTAAATTTATTAAACAGGTGCCAGTGGAATAAAAGAAAGCAGCCTATCTAAAATCCTCTAATTAGCAGTTTGTTTTATATACATTTTAATAGTCCTAATACCTCTCGAAATATAATTGTATTACTATTTGGATACTGTCTCCCTACTGAAATGTGAGTTTTAAAATGGCAGGGTTCATGTGTACTTAGCTATTTTACCTACATTCATTATGCCAGCTCTATACATATAGAATTCATTCAAAAAACTTTTTTGATTGAGTGAATAAAACTGTTACTGTTTGTGTACAGGTGTCCCCCAAAGCTTCATGCAGTGCTGGTGGTACAGTGGTGAGCATAGCTACCTTCCAAAGCTTCAAGTAGTCATGGAGTGGCTTCTGTAGTTTGTGTGACTGACTATTTTGGATGTAGTTGCAATACTTGTTCTGGAGCAGATAATTTGCATTACAATGTAAAGAAGGGAGAGAGGCTAGCTAGCTGCCTGAGCTGCTGCCACTTCCTTTGCTCTTACTCTTTGCCACTGCCATGAATGGCTGCCCTCTGCCATGTGCCACTCTGCCTTGGAGCCAGCTGAGAATGGACTAAAGTTTCCATAGACCATGAGCTAAATAAACCTTTCCTTCATTCATTTTGGGTGTTGGGTATTTTGGCAAAAAAAAAAAAAAAGAAAAGAAAGAAAGAAAAACTGAGACAAAGAGGCATATGAAAGAAGGAGAGGAAGAATCTGACCAAAGAGAGGAGAAAAAAGTAAAGAAGGAAGGAAGAGAAAGAATAAGGAAAGAAAGGAGATTATTTCCAGGAGTAAAGGGTAAAATAGAATACAGGGGCTGTGCTGAAGTTAAAAGACCAAAACACATCAGAAACTATACTGCTGCCAGGGATGGGGAGCTGGTTGTAGAAATACAGAATTTATTACAAGAGTTCACTTCTTTGTCTCTGCTTTCTGATATATAAAATAATTGTAGTGCAATCAAAGGGTGACCATAAAGATAAACAAACTGAGAGGAGCACCCAGTATCTCAGAAACACTGAAAAGATGCTACCATGTGTGTCATTATCACCACTGTCTATTTCTTCTATAATTTTTGCCATGCCACAAAGCAGCAACACTGTTATAACCTCTCCTATCTGCTCAGAAACGGAGGAGGCAAGACACACATAAAACTGACAGACAGATGAGGCCACCGGTCTTCCTTCTAGTCAATGTTGCCACTGACCTTACTGACAAACTAGTGGCAGCAAGAGGACAAGCAGCTCATTCTTGGCCTTTCCCATGGTCCTGCCCAAGTTTCTCTTCTTTTATCCCAATCCTAAAATACATGTGTTCCCAAGTGCAGAGAGAAAGAGAGTTTTACTTTTTTGAGACAGGGTTTCACTCACTATAACCAAGTCTGGCCTTGAGCTCAAGGTGATCCTCCTGCCTCAGCCATGATGGAATTACAAGTGTGTGCCACCACCACATCCAGCTCAAAG
>NW_004524700.1:9031090-9033371 GCF_000260255.1 Octodon degus | reverse complement strand
GCTTTTACACCCCCTTGGGACCCTCCCAACACTCCGCAGCATGCCCCCAACCACCCAACCCACAGCATGAGAATTTCTGCTGCATTCCAGGGACTCCCAGATCCAGTCCTAGCCTAGGCCCAGTGACTGTGTGGGAGGGCTGCCTCTCCCCCCACTCCACCTTGTCCCTTCCAGACTTAGCTCAGGCCTGGCATACAGGCCTGAGGTGAAACCCTGCAGCTGGAATCCACACAGAGAGAGTAGGGTAAAGAACCACTAAGCTAGACCAGGAGCAGAACATCTTGCCAGAGAGGCACAACAGGTTCACTCCCAAGGGAGGCAGCAGGAAGGAGCTGAGCACAGCAGCCAGATCCAAGCCAGGAACAGCTGGATAAATCCAACCTTTGTAGATGTTTAGTAGGTGCTAAGGTTATAATTGCACCAAAGCTCTATGACAAAGGTCAGAAGACAGTGTTACACAAAATGACAATGGGAAGGAGCAAAATGCAATCTCAGACCCCAAGCCCACCCATAACAAGTGCAGAGGACACTAACACAGAACAAATTGGTAATAGCATAACTGAAATCAGTGAATCAATGGCTTCTGAAATAAAGAAACAACTGCAAAAAGCTATAGAGGAAAAGAGATTGGAAATGAAAAAGGAATTCCCTGAATTAATAGCATCTGCAGCAAAAAATCAAGTGCAGAAACATATGCAAGAAACCCAATGCCCACCCAGAACAGGCGCAGAGGACACTAACTCAGCTCAAATGCATAAATTAATAGCATCAACAGCAAAGAAGCAACAGCAGAAAGTTATAGAGGAACTCAGAGCGGAATTCTTTTCTCAAATAAAAAAAGAATTCTCAGAACTCATAGAATCTGAAGTAAAGAATCAACTACAGAAACATAGGGAGGAAACCCAATCTGAAAAACACACTGTAGTAAAAGAATAACTGCTTCCAAAGAAGACATTGATAAAAAAAAAAAATACAGGAGATTAGACAAATGATGGAGTCCTTGAATGAGCACTATAGGAAAGAAATAGATCTCATGAAGCAGAGTCAAAGAGATATAGAGGAATATAAAATCTCAATCACAAGATTGCAAAACCATTTAAGTGAAAGTGAATACAGAATTTCAGATCTTGAAGACGTTGGTGCAGCTAGTGAAAAGGTAAGACAGGATCTCTTACAAACAACTAGGATACAGTAAAAAATAATCCATCACCTGCAAGATGATGCAAAGATGAACAATGTGAGACTAATAGGCATCAGTGAGAAAGAAGAAGTCAATACAAATTACGTTTAAAAAATATGGGAAGAAGTAATAGCAGAAAACTTCCCAAATATGAGGAAACAATCTAACATTCAGGTAACCGAAGCATACAGAACGCCAAGTAACCACAACCGAATTAATTAAAAACACACTGAGACATCTAATAGTCAAGATCCCAGAAATTCAACTCAATAATAATACACTAACGCAGATCACATTCAAAGGAAAACCCATCAGAATTATGGAAGGCAAGAAGAGCATGGAGCTGAGTACCTCAAGTCCTCTATGAAAACAAAATCCAGCCCAGACTACTAAACTCTGCAAAACTCTCTTTCAAGTTTGAAGGAGAAGTGAAATACTTCCATGACAAAGAACAGCAAAAGAATTTCATGATGACAAAGCCAACCCTACACAGGCTACTGAAAGATGTTTTAGAGAGGGATCAAAATGATCAGAATTCCAAGAATGAGATCAAGAGCAACCAACTAAATAGGGCAAGCAATTAAACACAGGAGAAAAGGAGTAAGACAAAAGGTAAATAGCATGTCAATTTTAAGTCAATACATCTCAATTATAACCATCAATGTAAATGGACTTGATTCACTAAATAAGAGAAATATGGGGGGCCAGGGAGACAGCTCAGTGGAATAAGTGTTTCCTTGGCAAGCGCAAGGGGTTGAGTTCAATCCCTGGCTCCACCAGAAAAAAAAAGAGAGAGAGAGAAATAGAATGGCACAGTGGATTAGGAAACAAAATCCAACAATATGGTGTATACAAGAAACATATTTAACTCATAAAGACATTCATAGGGTAAAAGTCAAAGGATGGAAAACAATATTACTCACCCAGCACTTCAGAAAAAAGCAGGAGTAGCAATCCTATTCTCAGACAGTCTCAACCTCAAACCAAGAATGATCAAGTGAAATAAAGAAGGCCACTATATATGGGTTAGGGGAAAAATTCAAGAGGAAGAGGTAACACTCATAAATATGTATGCACCAAACACAGAAGCACCCAACTGTA
>NW_004524700.1:9008133-9018299 GCF_000260255.1 Octodon degus | reverse complement strand
AATAAATAAATAAACAAAACATCCCCAGGCCATCCGGTCCTATCACTGCTGCTCTCCCTGCACACCCACTCTTGAACATTGGCATCCTTGTTCTCTGAGGAAGTGGGCAACACTACTGTGTCCTCCACCCAGGGCCATCTGCCCTGCAGCTCTTTACACACACATCTTCACCTGTAAACTGTTCCTCCAATGTACCACACCATTTTCTCCACCAGGACTGCTCTGGACAACCCTGTCTTAAAAAACGTAAGTCTCTCTCCCTCTCTCTGCACTTGGGAACACACGTATTTTAGGATTGAGATAAAAGAAGAGAAACTTGGGCAGGACCATGGGAAAGGCCAAGAATGAGCTGCTTGTCCTCTTGCTACCACTAGTTTGTCAGTGGGGCCAGTGGCAACGTTGACTAGAAGGAAGACCGGTGGCCTCATCTGTCTGTCAGTTTTATGTGTGTCTTGCCTCCTCCATTTCTGAGCAGATAGGAGAGGTTATAACAGTGTTGCTGGACGGGTGAGATGGCTCAGTGGTCTAAACACCTACTTAGAACAAGCTTAGCAAAGCCCAGCGACCATGGTTCAATCCCCCAGCACCACATGCCAACCATCCCCGCCCCCTGGTGGGCTGAGCTGGCCACACACACACACACACACACACACACACACACACACACATAAATAAATTAAAACAGTGTTGCTGATTTGTGGCATGGCAAAAATTATAGAAGAAATACACAGTGGTGATAATGACATACATGTTGGTATCCTCTGCTTCCACCCTGTCACAATTTATCCCATTACAATCTTTCACAATTTCATATGATTTACTACTTTCTAATATCTAAAATAATTTGAGGGGCTGGCAAGATAGCTCAATAGACTAAAGCACCTACTTAGGCAAGGTTAGGCAAGCTCAGGGACAATGGTATGATCTCCAGCACCACATGCCACGCCAGATCCACCAGCAGGGTGGGCTGAGCCGGCCAGAGTCTGGGTGTAATGGCGCATGTCTGTAATCCCAGCAATGGGGAGGCTGAAAGCAGGAGGATCACCATGAGTCCGAGATGCATAGTGAGACTCTGAAACAACCAAATACACTAAAAATAATGATAATAATAAATAATTTGGCACTCATTAAATTAGCCTATGTTCTATATGCTCTCCTTGTCCACTCTAAAAAATTCTGTGAATTTTGTATGTTTTATTCATTATTAAATGCCCTGGATAGTGCCTGGTTTATAGTGGGTTTTAAACAAATATTTGTTGAATAAATAAAGTGGTTTAGATAAAATAAAATGACAAGCATACATACAATGTTTACCTCATGTATCAGAATGTGCATAACATATAATCATTTACTCTGTATGATGAGCCAGTACTGTAAGGAACATTATCACTGTTGCTGTTTTGTGAAAGAAAATGAAGGCAGAATTTAATACTGCACAGGAACAATGTGGAACAAAGCCACTTGTGTTCTGAGGCTGAAATCTTATTCTACATTATTCTACTTATTGAGCAATAAAGGCTCAAAATCTTATGTTTATGATTAAATTTTATTTATTTATTTGGTACAGGGTCTTGCTATGCAACTCAGACTCATAGTGGTCTTCCTGTCTCAGCTTCCCCAGTGCTGGCAATATTGGCATGCACCACCACGCCCAGTTTCAGGGTCAGCACAGCACACACCGTGTTCCAGAGTGCATGGCATGCAGTAGTAGCAGAGACCGGATCTGGGTCCTTGTGATTGCCAGGCAGGTGCTTGGACTGCTGAGCTATCCCTCCCCAGCCCACACAATCTTTTCTTTTTTTTTCTTCCCCCTCCCCCTTTTCTTTTCTTCTCTTTAATGCAGTACAAGAAATCGAACTCGGACCTTGTGCTGGCCAGGCTTAAGCCACTGAGCTACATTCCCAGCCCAATACTACTGTTTAAGGAAAAGGTAATTCTAAACATTTCTCAAAAATATTCCACGAAGACATACAAACTTGTAATCTGTTCCACAAATAAGTCAACAAACATAAAATATTTCTGATATTAAAATTACAAAGTTAACCTCAATTATATTTAATTGATCTATGGAGTTATCAAAATCACAGAAATTAAAAGCAAAGCATTTGGTTACCATTTTCTATAACTCTGTTATAGTTTTTCAGATGTCTCATTTATTTATTTTTATTTTATTTTTTTAATCATACCAGGGATTGGACTCAGGATCCTGAGTTTCTTGCTAGGACCCTGAGTTTGTTTGCCAGGCAGGCTCACATGTCTTATTTAAATTATTTCAAAACATAGAAATCATAAAACCTCAAGTATTCAATGGTGTGTATAACAAGAATGTTCAACACATTTTAGAGAGAATAATAACTAATGGCTGAGAAAAAAAGTAAAATATTAAAATTTGAAAAAAACATTTCCTTTTACACATGTATCTTTGGTTGATATTTGAGATTATTTTCCCTGTTAAATTTTCTTCTACCTTATGTTAAAATCCACTTGCAAAAAGGAATTGCTTTCAACATAACATGATACATTTTTCAGACACACTTAATGAGGGGGCTGAAGTACATGGTATAATTTTCTCGAAGTAACTAGTTTTCTTGTTCTATGAATTGAAGGTTATGGTCCCATAAAGTTACGGTGTATTTATCTACCAGCTGATGATTAAATCCATGAAAGCAGCAGCTATTTTCAGTCATTTATTCTCCCAAAATCTATCAGAACATACTTCATAGAGTAACCACTGAAATTATAAAGGTTTATTAATTTATTCTCCTTCATCATGCATATTTACCATTTAGATATTATGAATATTCAAATATTTCCAAAATTATGTAACCTGTCCATCTAATAAAAATTTTATTAAACTAAAAAAAAGAATAATAATAATAACTAATTGCTGAGCTCTGGAAACATTTTGTCCTACATAGTGATAAATTCTGGTACACATAAGAAACAAAAGAATGAGTTAGCCTTTAGACACAGGAGCACTCTTCAGATTTGAAGAGTTGTGAAAAAATATATGTTTACCCTTTTTTCCACTTAGAAATCGCATCTAACTGCACCCTTCTAGGAGAAGCAAATTGAAAAGGTGCCACTCATTTACTCCTTGGAATAAAATCATCAGACTACAGTTATATTCTGGTTTTTGTTTTGTTTTTGTTATTTTCAGTCAGCTAGTATTTTTAATCCTGAAAACTATGGATCTGGGCAACAAACACCTAGCAAATATTAAAAAAAAAAAAACAAGGTGGCAATCAATCATATTTTGTCTCTTTACTTGAGCCGTTTCCACCAGAGAGGATCTGGATTCTCTGAACATGCACAAAACTTATGTTTGTGTAAGCTTTTTTTCCAGAAGAAATATTCCCTACTGTTATCATTTGTTCAAAGGGAAAAAGTTAAAACTCACTGAAGACAATTGATTTGGTCAATATATGTTTAACATATTTTTAGATGTAAGTCAACCTAATGAAGCATTTTCAAAGATTAAGGGAAAAAAATCAGAGATCATATACACAGGTTCTGTTCTGAATGCTAATATTACTTGCCTGAAAGTGAGGTCTGATTGTTAATTCTTTTGGAATCCTTAAGTCTTCTCATTTTCAGAAAAATAGCTTATGCCATCCATATAAGGCAACACTTGTTCTGAGCTGACAGGTTACCTTCTGAGTATATTTTAACTTGGACATTAATTAGTATGTCTTTATTTTTTCATTTCAGTTAATGTTACTGGCACTTTTTTTTCAGTACTGGGGATCAAACTCAGGACTTTGCACTTGCCAGGCAGGTGCCAAGCTATCTTCCCAGTGCCAAGCTATCCTCCCGGTCCTCCTGGCTCCTATTTAGAGCTGAGATACTTCTGACTGGGTTTCTAGATCGTACTAGAAACCATAATTTAGAGCAGTTCTACCTAGAATCCTTACTTTCAAGATATTGAAAACATGTCTATTAGAGTTACCCTCAGAAAGAAATAGGACCTTAGAATAAGATAATTTATTGTATTACTTATATGAGGAGGAAAGGAGTAGCTTACACCTAATTGCACTAAAGTTAATAAGAATCTAATTACAAAGGACATATGATATGATGAGTCAATTTAATAATTTTCCTGCTAACTAATTCAACAAGATTGTCTAATTCATCGATCATGGCAACAACTATCTAACCCTAACCAGTGTGATAGCATTATCTTTTGAAGGTAGTTTAATAACTACAAAAGAGAAAATATAACCCAAACTATGTTTACTCATTGAAAACACTTGCAAACCTGGTGTGTGGTGGCACCATCCTGTAATCTCCACTTTCTGGAGGCTGGGAAAAGAAGACTGCTAGTCTGAGACAAGTCTGGGCAACTTAGAAAGATTCTTCCCAAATGGAATAGAATGCAACAGAATGGAAGAAATGAAACGAAGTGTAGTGGCCAAGGATATGCAGCTCAGTGGCAGAGGGCTCATGTAGGAGTCACAAGGTTCTACGTTTGATCTTCAGCACTCAAACTAAGGAAATATTTATATACAGTTCTAGGTATCAGCAACTACCAACAATAGTTCCTTAATTTTCAAAGCGAATCTAAAATTAAGTTCATCCCACAAAACAATCAACATACACACTGTAAATTACAGAGCAATCCCTAAATTAAGTGCTTCATTAACTCCTCTGAATTTAAGAAACAATGTCCATACATGTTCTTTACTACCAGGAAATATTTGAGAAAACACATTCTGAAAATTTTCTCTACCTTGACTTATAAGAAAATGTAAAACATAAAAATAAACAAGAAAGAGAATAGATCTTAGTAGATAAATGCTAGGGTTTTGACTTTGAAGTATCTGGTGTTAAATCCTCTCCTCTCCACTAATAAGCTAAGTGGCACTGGACAGGGTACCTGACCTTTCTGGCCTAGATTTCCTATTCCTAAAAAGGATAACTGTACCTTCATCAATTTTGAAATTCGGATGACATTATAAATAAATGTACCTCAGGGCCGGAGAGTTTGCTCAGTAGAATAAGCACTTGCCTGGCAAGTGCAAGGGCCTGAGTTCAAACCCCAGTTCCACAATAAATAAATAAATAAATAAATAAACCTGAAAGAGTGTCTGGCAGAAAACAAGATCTGTGAGCTGTGTTTATTGCAAACGCTGTTCTTTCTAGGGATATTTAAATAACCATAAAAATTAGAAGTAAGTGAAATAACCAGCATTAAGGGAAGTACAAAATAATATGCAACTAATTTATAGTGGTCATGATCAATTTTTGTTTGAAAACTTGTTTTGTCTTTACAAGTTGCCTTCACCATCATCAACCTCCATCTCTTTGGTCCTTTTCTCATTTGCAGAAAATACACTGTATATAATTCATAAACTTTACCTTTGTTAAATATTCATACAAAAAGACTGAAAATATAATAAAATGTTTATTTCTGTGCTACTTCTGTGCTACTAATACTACTTTTGTATAGTATTAAAAATTTTATTTTCTCACTTTTAAAAATTTTCCCAGACTTTCCATAGTACACATATGCTGTATTATTTCTGAAATCAGAAAAAAAACTTGTTCCTTAAAGACATAATACTCTTTGTTATGTATTAATCTTGCATTTGCAGCTTAATATCAGTTACATATATTTCAATCATATCTGAATCAGAAACATACTGGAATTTTATCACTTAATTCTCAGAAACTGCCCGTGAAATTTTTCATAAGCTGACTCTATGGAGGATTCTATAGCTTATTTTGTTTAGGTAAATATGTTCAATTCAAACTAGCATTTCTGTTTCTTTTCCTACATTTAGATTTAAATACCTGAGATTCTCAGAGCAGCAATGAAGGGGAAAAAAAATAAACAGAATTCAGGTAACAATGAAACCTATTACACTGATTTTATTATCCTTTATTTCACTATTGCCTGAAGTAAACTAACACCTGAAAGCAACTTGGGTTTCTTATCAACTAATTATCTGTGTCGAATAGCTTAATTCATCCCAAAGAAAGGAGTGAGGAATGTTTACTCTATTTTCTAAGCATCATTTTCATTCAGTAATGTAACTATTCATCCTGCTTTAAACAGAAAAAATTGTAAAACATTTTAGCATTTGATAAATACACCCTACTCTGACCGGTATATAAAGTGATGAAAGCACAGCTATTCCTACTATTAAATGAACTGTAAATTCCATTCATTCATAACTTTAGAACATGGAAAATACTCCAGAGATTATTTTCTATAATTTGTTCTAGTAATGAGTTTTATATGCATGGACTCATTAACCAAAAAGTCTCTGTAAGATTTCCCAGAGCAATAAACTACAGAAATTCAAGTGGATAAATCATTAAGAAGAAACATTAAAAGCAAAAATGTTTTGCAGATAATTGTTATTTCTATATTCATCGGGCTCAAACCAGACTGTTTTCTATGGTTTGTCAAATCTTTCAGAATTAAGCAAGTTTAACTTATTTTTATGACATGGTAAGAAAAATCACCAGTGCTTTTCAATTCACAGGCATAATGCTAACATACTCGTCAACCCAGAGTCCGATCACTTAGTGGGTAACAGGTGAATGTACACAGCACATCTCAATTCTCTGAAGTCATCTTCACCACCATGAACCTCCATCTCTTTGGTCCCTTTCTCATTTGCAAAAGACCTATTTTCTTGCTTCTTTTTACTCTGTCTTTTACTTTGCTCTTTACTTTTATGCTTTGAATTTTTCATGTGAGAGAAAAATCACATGGTTCTTAAGCTTGTGTGCCATTAGAATATGTGATCGTTTGTGTATGGCATCAATCCATTCATATTAACCATGACAACCCGAATAACTTGTAAGTCCCTTAGATTTAATATCACATTGTCCTCTTCCGTTTCTACATTTTTCACCAAAGGAACATCACTTTACTAAGTAGATGACAAGTACAGACATACCTGAATGCTTACTAATTATTATTCTCAGCTCTGCATTCCTTCTTTAAGCTTGGGGAAGTAAAACATTGTATGGAGTAATAAAATTCACCACTACAGTCTGTGATGACTTTTTATATTGCTGAAGTTAAAAGACAGAATTAATATATCCTAAAATAAACTTTTTGGTTTACTAAACTATAACTGTAATATATTCAGCTTAAATTATATAATACTTGAAATATGGTAGGTGCTGAATAAAGATATTGAATTGTGTTTAAGACTTTTTCACTATAGCAGAGAAGACAAAATGACTTATTTGTGAAAACTAAAATTATTTGAGGTTTTACTCAAAAGAACAGAATAAAACTGTCCTACAGTCCATTTCCCTTCTTCCAATATACAATTCAATTATAACTGATTGAGTAATTATGATTTAAAAACTAATCATTAAATTGAAATTCATAATAACATTTATAATAACAATTCTTATGAGTAGATTGGAGTTTGGTGATTAAGTATTAAAGTATTTTAAATAGTTACTAATATGCTCAATTCTATCTTGCTATTTAAATTCAGATGACTAACATCAGAATAAAAGAACTTTAAAAAACCTCAATGAGGGGGCTGGGGAGATGGCTCAGTGGAGTAAGCGATTCCCTGGCAAGCACAAGGGCCTGAGTTCAATCCCCGGTTCTGCCAAAAAAAAAAAAAAAGAGTTCACCTTAGGGGCCAGGGAGATGGCTCAGTGGAATAAGTGCTTCCCTGGCAAGCGCAAGGGTCTGAGTTGAATCCCTGGTTCCGCCAAAAAAAAAAAAAAAAAAGAAAGAAAAAAAAACCTCAATGAAATGGTCAATATTTTGATGCAATGTGTGTAGAGATAAAGGACAGAATTTCCTTGAATTGCATAGAGTAGGGCTGGGGCGATAGCTCGGCGGCGTAAGCGCCTGCCTGGCAAATGCAAGGTCCCAAGGATCCCTGGTACTGCAAAACCAACACAAAATTGCATAGAGTATGTAAAGAAAAACAAATACCATATGACTGATATAATGATCCAGTCATAATCTCTTTAATTTTTCATTTAGATTAATTAAGTTAGAACTCACTGCTACATTGTACCATATGATCAAAAAGCGTAACATGGTCAATAAAACAAAAATACTAAATAGAACCTTTTCTTTTATATATACATATGTACCATTATATAAACTGTCAAAATATTAAATGTAACCATTGATAAATTAATAGTACTTTTATATTTATAAATCATAGGCATAGAAACCAACAAACTGCAATTTACAAAGTTTACAGTTAGTCCTTTCCTCAGAACTATTTGAAAGGCATGTTCTGTCACACGTGCAGTCGTCCGAAAAAGATACTTGATGAACAACTGCAAATTGTCACAGGTTACACATGCCCTATAAATATTTTGCTCTCCACATAACTCCCATTCGTACTATATAAATAGCTAAGGATCTGAGATTTGGTCATAGTATATACACTTCTATGTTCAAACCCGTATAGATATTGACACAAGTAAGTGGTGATCACATGATATCATTTATCATTCATAAATTTCAGTTTCATGCTGAGATTTTTAGTCAGCAAGGCTGTGAAAATCAATCAAAACTTCCAAAATGAAAATGTTATCTCTCGGTCTGTTAGATCTCTTCATCTACTAGTTTTGCATTACCTATGTTTTTCTATTCCTTTATGAACTATACTCTTCTCTTAAAGATCTTCAAGTAAACAATGGAGAGATCAGCAAACTCTGAATTACGTCTTTGTCCAGGAAGCAGAGGGAGGTTAAAGTTTCCAGGTAGATCAATGTGTTCTCCAACCTCTACAGATGATACAAAGCAAAACAGTCATCGTACATAGGTGCTTGCCATTTATTCTGTTTAAACAGTGACTAGCACACACCCTGAACAAGACTGGATCACAGATTCCTAATTCAGAGAAGACCTCCACTCATGCCCCGCCGGGGGACAGTGCTCCCGGCTCCCGCGCTCGCGACTTCCCACCTGGGCGACTCCGCGGTGGCGCAGCGCACAGCTGGGCCCAGGCGACGGACCCCGGAGGCGCACTTCTTCACTCGGTTGCCAAAGAACACACATCTGCCACACGTACCAAAGAAGACAGCGAAGACGGAACAGTAACGGCACGTTGGACTCAGCGCAGCCCCTCCGCCGATCTCAGACAGCGACGCCCCGCGGGGACCGGGCTGAGCAGGTTCCGCGCAGCGCCGGCTCCGCCTCCTACGAGCCACTGGGCCCCTGGGCCGCGAGGGGCGCTTCAGACCCGAGCCTGTAATGACCCACAGCCCGGGCCCGGAGAGCGCGGGCCGCACACTGGCCTGAGCCGCACAGCCGCCTGGGGGCCGTCCGCTCCCCTGCCCTGGCTTGGGGACTGGGCGCCACCCGATTTACTCTCAGGACGCGGTACCCTTCTCCCCGCTACGAGGATATCGCGTCCGCCTGCACCCGTCCAGGGCGGACCGGATTAGACCGGAGCAGGACCCCGCCCGCGCCCCAGCAGGGCAGACGGCTCAGGACCCCGCCACCCAGCCGGATCCCCGCGCCGCTTCTGCAGCCTGGATCCAGGGGCGAGGGATGAACTGGGCAGGGAAGGGAACCCCAACCTAAGGGTCCCGAGTCTAGAACGGGGAAGTGGGGCAGAACCGCAGCGTGCGCAACGCAATCACAACACTAACAGGCGAGCACACAAGCTCACACTCGCTCGCTCTGGAGCCCTGCTCCGGTTTCGGTGCCAAGGCCTCCAGACCGCACGACAGAGACACCGCGTGGGGTGCGGTCGGGGACGCCCTGCCCCGAACTGCCCGGCGCAGACCCTGGTGAGGTACCGCCCCTCCTCCGGGCGCGTCCCCACCCCGCGGGGCTGCGCCGAGCGCCCCCTGCCCGCCCGGGCCCCACGCGATACCACACCGCACGCGCCGCACCCCACGCGCGGCCGGGACACTAGTTGAGCTCTCCCAGGAAGAAAGGAAAGTGCGACGCCGTCCGCTCGGGCCCCGCCGCCCGCGCGCACGGCGGTTCCAGAGTTCGTAGTCGCCCATACACCCGGCCCGGCCCGGCCCTGCGCTCCCCGCGCCGCTCACCTCCTTGAGCTCCCTGGCCACGTCCTTCAGGTCGCCCAGCACCAGCTCCAGGTCCTGCACGATGACCCTGATCTGCTCCTTCACCGGAGCTCCGCGGGCGGCGGGCGGCGAGGCGGGGGTCGCCCCGGGCCGGGCGGACATCCTCCGGGCTCAGCGCCGGC
>NW_004524700.1:8996884-9007948 GCF_000260255.1 Octodon degus | reverse complement strand
GCCCGCACACGCACACGCGCGCCCGCGCCGGGGCCACGCGCGGGGCCAGCCAGGGACGCCAGCGGCACGGCGCTGGGGACCGAGAAGCCCGACCGGACACTCTTGGCCCCTAGTGTGCGGCGGTACCGCTTCTGCTGCCAGGCCCATGAGACCCCGGTGACCTAGAATGCGCCGCAGGGACCACACAGACGTTTGAGTCGAGGTCAGCAGGAACCCTAAAACTAGGACCAGTGTCGTCCTGAGACTTCGGTCTTCCCAGAGACCCACCCCATCCGTGAACTGCGCGATTCTACGGGGCAGGGGTTAAGGGTGGGGATGAGCTGAGTAATCCCCAAGTCCAGCAATTCCGAGTTGTAACTAGTGTCCCCAAGAGGTAGCTGCGGCTGCTGCGGCTGGTGGTGGTGCTTAAAGCTAATGTAGCTTATTAACCTTAAGTCCTCCCAGCAGACGGCCCCAGGAGGAGGTCTGGGTCTTCTGAGTCGTCCAGGTTGTGCTTCTTAGCCATGCCAACTCTTTGGCAGACCTAAGCTGATGCACTTGGGGAGAGAGTGGATGCTGCGCTTGATGGTCTCCTGAAGAAGTCCATGAGAGTTCTAGCCATGTTTTGCCTGTTTCAAGTCTTGTACTCCTAAACATATAATAAATAACTTTATTACTTACTATATGTAAGTAACATATAGTAAATAACTTACCTTAGTAAATTCTACCAGATGAATTTAGGAAGGTAAGTTAATAGGAATCCTGCAACACATTCCCAGTAGGTGGCCACCATTCTCATTAGCTAGAGTTTGCATTCCTTCAGTAGCAAGTTCTTGGACTGTTGGCTACTGACCTGAGGGCTGTCTCTGTTTTCTTGAATGTGCACTCCTCTAGACTTTTTTAAATAGACTTCTCATTTTGGTCATGCCCTAGAAGGGCTCTCTATCTCTAGTTTCTCAGACTCCAAATAGCTCTAGCAGGCCTCTACATACAAGGAGTATCTTGGCAGCTCTCCTCTTCCCCAAAGCTCAAGCTCCTAGTGATGACTCGCTCTCTTCAGCCTGAACAACTCACTTGACAGGACTTGGGAGGTTGTATTTGAAATAAGAATAGAAAACGAGAACAGATGCATAAAATAGAAATTGAAACGTGGAATGTGCATTAAAAAGTTAGAAGAAAAAGAAAGGTGGAAAGTATGAACATATGTAGAAGAATCACCATGAGGGGAAAAAAGCAGTTTTCAGAGAGTCAATCCAGAGAAGAAAAACCAAATAAATGTTTGGAAGTGTTAAAAATATGCTGAGTTCTCTGAAGTACGGAGAGTAGGTTTTCATTAGCTGCCTTTAATCTCTTAAGGTTCTTTATAAATGCATAACAGTAAAACTGTTTATATCTGGTTTATACCCCCAACACACACACATGCACACGAAATTCTGACGGTTAATGTTATTTCATATCTGAAGAAAGTTAAGTATTTAGGTATGTAAGGAGCTAACACAAAGAAAATGCTGCTCTTCCATATTTGAATATTTGCCTCTCAATAGCAAGCAGGGAATAAAAAAAAAAAAAAGTCTGCAAAACTCTCTAGGGTGATTTTAAGGAAGGATACAAGAAAAGAGGAAAAAAATGATGGTTTTCTCCAAAGTGACAAAATAATCCTCTAAAATATTAACAATATCTAGATTTAAAGATTTCCATTTACCAAAGATTAAATCAAGAGAATGAAAAAACATTCATGACTTGCTAATAAACCGACGTATTTTGGCTTAAAATAAAATCATCACTGCTGCTCTGAAACAAACTTTCCACATCCACATCACAATATACTCTCATATAATAGCCGTTATCCTTCAATACCTATATACAATATCCAGTCAACTTAAAGTAAGAGTCCAATTTGCCTTCCAAGCCCAAAAAGGAATTTGAGTGACCCATCAGTGCATCTGCCATTTTCTTCCATTCTTTAAGTGTTGCCTAAGCCAAGTCTTCATAAAATATTCCTAGAGAAAATTGTATCATGAATTAAAAATGAGGGGAAAGGGGACAATGAAAAAAGGCACAGAAATATAAATCAAATCTATTTCCTTCCTATTTGTTATTAACCATATGGAAAAAAACTTTCATTCCTTTGATTTATCCTAAATTTTATCAGTATATATAGTTTTAAAGTCAAGATATAAGGACTACAAAGCTAGTAACACTTCATGCGGTTTCTAATGACTGAACATCTTTCTTTCCTAGTTGTAAATGAGTACAAACTCAAAAGACATTATAAGCTTAAGTTAACAAATTTCTAAATAGAGGAAAGTCTTATTTGTACTCCCAGAATATTTTATTTTCCTTTATTTATCCTTCACTTTGTAAAAATTGAAGCAGGAAGGCCTGTATAATTATAGGAGATCATCTGGTGTTTGATTTTTGTAGTTGCAAGCCTTTATCAGTACTCTCAAATGTGTTTGTGTGTGTGTGATTGCAATTATAATTCATCCCTCAGAATTATTTTTTAATATTCAGAGAAAAAAATCTCGTGACAGTGACAAAATATTCAAATCACAACACTTAAAAAATGTTCCTATGATATTTTCTCTCTGTATAAGTGATTCTTATTGATGCACTACCATATCTCTTTTCAATTCTCAAAGGAAAAATTATACAAAAATGCCTTAAATGAGACTTCTGTTTCACCTCAACTTATTTCTGCTTATAAAATTCAACTCATATATGATAACATAAATAATAAAATGTTTTTATTGTTTAATTTTAACCAAAATAGTTTGCAAGAGGAAGAAGAGTGAACAGTTTTGGAGAAGGATGTAAAAGTGTGGAGGAAAATATTGTTAGTGACCCATCTGAGAAAAACTAGGAAACATCTGCATATATCCATGTACTATTATATATATTGCATAAGGCCAGCCAGTGGTTTTCAAACTCTAGAATAATCAAAGCTTACCGCAAACTCAAATTGCTATACTACATCCCTGAGGGGTCTTATTCAGTTGGTGGTTTGTGGCCACAGTGCTATATGAGATTCAATCTTAACCTTTCGTTTAATCTGGAATAAACCTTACAGATCATCTAGTCGAATTTCTTCATATTATAAATAGAAAAGTTAAGGCACTGGGAGGTTAAATAACATTCTCAATATTTCAGATCTAGAAAAAAACAAATTAAGAGGTAATACCACTTATACATTTTGTTAAATTATTTTCTTTTTTTTTTTGAAGAATGTCTCCTTTTTCTATATTAACTACTTTTGCCATAAACAATATTTGGATATACTATAGGTGCATATTGGTAAAAAATAATAAATGTGATTGAAAGTTCATTATAGTAACCCAAGGCAATAAAATTGTGTTGCAGAGTAGCTTATCCATAAGTATTTAAAGATGCAATGGTTTAATCATTACCCTAGACAGAAATTCATGCTATAGTAGAGATGCCATTGGGCTTAGCATGACATTGTTCCAGCAGTAACAACTAGATATTCCACAAACAAGCTTAGTATACAACAGTATTTGCATAATAAAATGATTTTATCAAAAATCTCTTCATTATCCTTTTTTCCTAACTAGTCAGCTCATTTCATTGGGCCTCTACTACTGTCTGAATACTGATGTCCCAACAAAATCCTTATGTTTGAATCCTAACCAAAAAAGTGTTGGGTTAGGAGGTTGACCTTTGGGAGATGATTTGGTTATGAGTGAGATGTCTTCACAAGTGCGATTAGGGCTCTTCTAAAAAAGATTGAAGAACTCCTTTCCAGTTCCATAATTTGAGCTTACAGTGAAAAGATACCATCTGTGAGAAAGCAGGCCCCCAGAGACATTAAGTCTTCTAACATCTCTGTTCAGCTACCAGGTTCATTACTATTAAAAAGAAATTCTACTGTTTCTTAGTCTGTACTATTTTGTTATAGCAATGGACTAAAATAGCCTCCAGTGTATGTTAGAAAGCTTTTTACCTGTGTAATAGAAACTGAAATTTAATGAACAAAAGAAAGATGATGGTATAAATATCTTCAGGTAGAATTAGAGCAGAAATTGTAGGACTATTGAGATTATTTCTTCCTACTTCTATAACCCTGTCACCCCACCTGTACCACATACCTCATGAATTGGCTTCTTTCTTTTAGATCACTTTCTTTGAACTTTGTTTGCTGGTAAATTCAAGTTTATATCCTCATGGATTCACAACTAGAAGAAAGGTCATGACAGAAAGCTTTCAAGGGACGATTTTGTCAAATCTAGTGTAGGTAATTGATATACACCTCAGCCATTCATTTGAGATTGGGGTAGTTTTGTATGGTTCAAAGTTCCTCTTTCAGCATGCCATTATTATTGCACAGAATACATCTATTATATACCACGATTTTCCAGCAGGTGGCAGTAAAATGAGTTATTTTTCCAAAATCTGTTTCAAAGTTCCTGATGAGTGGAAGTATTTTTAGGAAGCAATGCTACTTTATAAATTCACACAGAGAAGAATGCCATGCGAATTATCAGTAGTTATGTAGGGATCAGTAGACAGTGTTGAGCAAGTATAAATACCTCATTTGAACTAAGTTGCCCACTCATTGGCTGATTAGGTCTCCTAAAAATGATGTATGCTCCTAAGAAAACAAAAACAAAAACAGTGATGAATTCACCATGGAGCTTTTATAATGGATTGTTGTATTTCTTAGTTTTGTCTCACATATGCAAATTTACACTTTTAAATTATGATTATGATTATGATTATTTTTATTATTTTTGCAGATCCAGGGATTGAACTCAGGCCGTTGCGCTTGCCAGGGAAACGCTTATTCCACTGAGCCATCTCCCTGGCACCTTTAAATTATTTTTGTGAAAAAAAATAATAAGGCAAGCCAAATAGCTCAGTGGATTAAAGCTCCTGCAAGCAGCTGCAGGGGCCAAGGTTTTCATCCCCTAGCCTGCTGCTGTGCTGGCCCCACCCCCATGGCTCACTGAGATGGCAATTCAGACTGGGCATGTTGGCATGCACCTGTAATCCAAGCTATTGGTAGGCTGTAAACAGGCAGATCACTATGAGTGTGATCTAGGAGTGAGACCTTGAACACCTGTAGACCCTTCCCTAAAATGCAATAAATAAATAAATAAATAAATAAATAAGTAATGTTTGCTTTCCCAACCTAGCTTCACTCAAATGTTAGACTTGGCCTTAGTTTATACATGCCTATAGCCACCAACTACCACATGAATTTTATTCCAGGGTCACATCCCAGGTAGCAAGACTTCATGCAGCTCAGTGCTCTGCTTCGCTGCCCCGACACATGTGCACGCAGTGTTCACTCAGTTAATCCTTTTCACTCAAAACTTCCAAGAGGTACCACTCATCCTGACACCAAGAGCCTGAGCTTGACATGGTAGTCCTTGAACTGTGGGAACAAGAGAGGAGAGAATCTAGGGCATTCAGTATCTCAAAACTTCCATAGTTTTGGCCAAAGAAATGTACCTGAAACTTGGCAAGTTGCTGCTGTGAACAACTGATCTGCCCTTTTTCTCTGGGAGGTGACTCAACTACAAGCAAGGAAAACTTGAACAGTAAGTAGAACTCACTGTACTCTCTATGAACCAAGACCACTGAAAGTCTTAGTCATCTATTCACTCGGAAAACTTCAGAGACTGTATTTGGAAGTTCCCATTCTTATAAAGTTTCAAGGTATTTTTCCTATGGAAATGAATAAGAATGGAGAAGTATAAAGTGAGAGAGGACAGAGAATTTGAAAGAGGCTGAACTCCTTCTCTCCCCTGCTTGAAGAATACCCTAGCCTTCAAATGTAAAGCCATGCCCTGCCAGTTGTTAGATGGCCTCCACTTGAATGATAGCCAGATAAACTATGCAGTTTTAATTCCATAACCAAGAACTGGGATAGAATGAATCACCCAAATCTGTAGCATAGTAAGTACTCAAGAACATTCTATAAATGGTAGTACTGAAATGTAAGTCCTCAGATACCAGTCTCAGCTGAAACATCTTGTTACAAGCATTGGAGTCCATAATGATATACTGCTGTATTTAACTGGCATGCTACTGGCACTCTCTGTACCTTCTTCACCAAAAGACAATGAGAGGGGCTGGGGAGATGGCTCAGTGGAATAAGTGCTTCCCTGGCAAGCGCAAGGGCCTGAGTTCTAATCCCCAGTTCCGCAAAAAAAAAAAAAAAAGACAATGAGTTATAGTGTATACCTCAATCCCATTTCCATTATATAAAAGGTACAGCTATGGATAAAAGATTCTGTCCCTCCCACTCAACTTCCTATGTCAAAACTCTAACTTGTAGTGTTAATGTCATTTGGAATAGCAATAGGGCTTTTGAGAGTCAGTAAGAGTAGATTATTTCTTAAAGATAGAGCCTTTGTTGTGATATTATTATCCTTATAAGGAGAGAAATTCTTTGTCCCTCTCTCCTTGCATATATATATATATATATATATATATATAAATGCCACAAGGAAAATCCTTACTATAGGCCAGTTTTGTTTTGTTTTGCTTTGTTTTTGGTCCCAAAGATCAAATTAAGGACCTTAAGATTGCCAGGCAAGTGCTTAAGCCATTGGGCTATGTCCCTGGCCTCTTCATACTGTTTACAATTGTCAGAAAATAAATCCCTTTGTTTAAACTACCTAGTATACAATAGTTTTTATAATAGCTGAAACTGCCATAGGAAGGTATTGCTTATGCCAGAGGAATTCTAGAATCACATGTTAATGATGGCATTGCTTATAACATAGTTTGCAATAAGGCTTGAAATCTGAGTAAGGCTTCTGAATGTCTGGCTAGTGTTTATACTGTTTATATGAAATGAGAGCATCTGGAGTTTTGCCATTCACAGATAGTAAAGTTGAACATGAAAGACTTGTGTCTTAAGCCTGAGGGCATAAATCTGGTAGAAACAGTGAGGCTAGACAAGACATAGCCCATAGCTTTTAAGGAGTGAGAAGGTATTAACCTCATATCTTAAGTAAATGTACCAGTGAAGAAGAAGTCCTTTGTTTTAAGATTTCAGTCGATATTATTTGCAAATGTGTATTCTATGTTTTGAAACATATTAAAATTATTTATAATTTTCAGTGATGTATATTGATGTACCAAATAAATGGTAAACAAAATATAGACAGCATAGTGTAGGAAATAACATGGCTATGAACTAGTCAGTGTACATACATGATAAAGACTAGGTGTTACTCTAAAAGTTTTGTATAAGAGTAGTCAACATCACAAATTACCTAATACTCAACAATAATTACATTATGATTTTATTTTAATTTTAGATTTTAAGGACTAGAAATTACTTTAGATGTCATACAGAAAAAATCCTTTATTTTTACTAATATAGACAACATGTACAGAGAGAATGAAATATTAACTTGAGCTCACAGAACACACAAATAATTAAAATCAAACTCTCAGATGTGTGGTCATCAAATGAGCCATCTCATGATACAAATAATTGATCAAGAGAATGCTATCATTTCCTAAATTGCCTCCTTTTAATAACTCCATAAACAAAACACAAAAAATCTCCTATCTTAAAATCTTCTTATGGTTTGTGGCTTTCAATCTCCAGTAATTCATAGGTCTAGTGAAAATGCTAATTCTAATGCTAAAAAAGCTGTAGAGAAGATATCCAAAGAGAGTATCAGGGTATACAACTATTTTGTCTTAATTTAATGAGAAGAAAGATTTGTACTAATAATGTTTGGACAGGATATCATCTTGTACTATGCATCTTGTACTATGAATAACCACTACGAAGACAACAATATGCAATGTATTAATTATTGAAACTTTCCTATTAGTCAGTTTTGAAACTGTCTCATTGCTATTTGTTTCTCAATAAAATTAATAAAAAAAAACAAAGACAGTATCAGAATGAGCTATAAAAGCAATTGGCAACATGGTTATATACATAGCAAATATGTACTTGTAAATGCTTCAATTGACAGGACAGATAGCTGAATGATAACAAATACCAAGACAGTGTCTTTTATCCCTTAGAATCCCATTATAATGGTCATCTCCTATATTACTTAGCATGTCACAAAAACTTTGTAAAACCTTTTCAGTATTAATATGTGCAATGTCCTGTTAGAGTGCATTTCTAGTATGCTTAATACTAGCTAAACATATGACAATATTCATGCAGAAAGAATGGAAGGGAAATAGAGGAAGAGAAGGATCAAAGAACTGAAGGAAAATTAAGGAGGGAGAAAGAAGGAGGAAGGGGAGGAAGAGGAGGAAAAGGGGAAGAGAAGAAGAGAGAGAGGGATGGGAAGGACCCCATGGCTCTCTCTCACAGCTGTCTAGCATCCCTAACCCTAGAAATGCCTACTGCTTCTGCTGCCCAGATCTTTAAAATCCCCCCCCCACCAACCCGATTGAGGCTGGTACTTCACAGTCACTTTGTTAAAGGAAAGTCACATCTGCCAAAAGGGAGTTCTTCATCCCTCACTTTGAATTTTCAAAGAACTAAAACCAAGCACTTACTTTCTCCTTTATTGATTCTAAACAAAAAAGCAGCAGGGTCATTGAATTGGGAGGTAGACATCCTTAGTTCAGAGCTCTTTTTCTATCAATAGCTAGGTGATCTTGCACAGGAAATTACACCAGTATTTGCCTACCTACTCTATAAATGTGGATACCATCCATATTTAGCAAAAATAGATTGAACATGAAAGGAGATAATGATGTGGAAATGTTTTATAATTTGTGAATTAGTAAATATTAATCACTATTAATCTTTATGTGTGTGGTTCTTTTTTTTCTTCTTTCTTTCTTTCTTTTCTTTTGGTATGGGGAATCGAACTCAGGGCCTTGCACTTGCCAGGCAGGCTCTGTGCTGCTGAGCTACAGCCATGGCTCCTTTGTGTTTGTTTTGAATGATGCTCTCTGTGCATCACAGAACCTACTCCTTTTGTGCCATGATTTGACTGCTTTCCAGAATTTTCTGATTAAGCAAATCCCTCTGTCACAGCATTTTTTCCAAGTCTGTTTCAGCAGTTCCAATTGTAACACAAATTTTTCTGTGTGCTATATATTCCTCTTACACAATCATGAGGTTAAATATGAATATATTAGACACTAAAAACATTGATCCATTTAACCCAGGGAGAAATGGCAGAAAAGATCGACAAGAGCTGGCTTAGATGGTGACTCCTCTGCCTGGTTGGTGAAACGGCCCCTGCCCCCAAGCAACAGTATGGACTTTTATACCTTTGCAAAGTTAGTAACATGTGACACAAGGTTGCCTAGTGACTGATATCTGGCACTAACCAGTCAGTATGCTGGTCTCTTGACTGAGGTAGCAGGGCTGCTTTAGGCACTGAGGCCTAGTCTTGTGTTCACACATTTGACCAATTTTCCAGCTTCCGCAGCTCCCAACAACAGCAAGTTAATTTTAGGTTTTAAGCATATTTTACTTGACCATAGAATTCTTTTTATCCCTCCCTCTTTTCCTCTTTGTCTTTTCCTTCTCTTCTCTTTTCTTACTACCCTTCCTCCCTCCTTTGCTTTCTTCTCTCTTCCTTTCCTTCAGTTCTTCTATCCTTCCCTTCTTTACCTTCTCTCATTCTTTTCTTTCTTTTTTTTCCATCTTTCCTTATACTTAACACCTCTAAGCATCCTCCTTAAAGAATTTCCATGAAACACACTTTGGTAAAAAATATTCTTTTTTCTTTCTGTATTTTTTTTTTAATGGAAGGATCTACAGGGTGTACAGGGTCTCACTACTACATTGGACTCATAGTGATTCTCCTGTTTACAGCCTCCCAAGTGCAGGGATTACAGGTGCGTGCCACCAAGCCCAATCTCAATGGTTGTCTCAGTGTGTCCCGGGGGCTGGGCTGGTACTGCAGGCCTGGGGATTGAACCTCCACCCACCCACCCAGCCTTGCACCTGCTTGCAGGCATTTTAATCCACTGAGCTATTTGGCCAGCCCGTAAATAATATTTTTATAGTTTGTGGTGATCAGTGTTGATCACATTTGCTTTTTCAAAGGATTCATTCTGTAAACCTGGATTATTCTGTGTGGGAAGTTTTGTCAGGAGTGTGTGTATGTTTCAGTAGTATTTTCTTGGTGATGTATTTTTCCAAGTAACAAATTTTGTTCTGCTATTTTCATTCATGCTGTATTTATATAGAGTCTTACTATTTCCTATGTATTTTCTAAAGCCATTAATTTTTAGAGTAATCTAATAAACTCTTTATTGTCCTTAAGTTTCTCAAAATAAAATATTTTGCTTCAGATCAGAAACATGAAGGGGAGAATTTGCTTGTTTTTAGTTACCTCATCACTGAACTATTGGTTTGCTGCAGAGTATTTAGGAATTTTTAAAAGGCACATTGAGAGATTAATATCTGGTTTAAATTACAAAAGGAAAAGTCCCCCATTCTTACCACTAGACTTTGAATTATTCAAGAAATTTCAAAGACTATGCCTATTTCAGATTTCTGATGCACGAGACTAAATCTTTTTTTTTTTCACAAGACTAAATCTTAAGAATTTAGGATACTAGTCCTGGACAGTATTTTTTATAACAATAAGTATTTCTTTGTCATAAGGGCATGGCAATATTTAATGAAAGAAAAATTAGTAGTGCAGGCAAAGACTGATGATATAAAAGAGTTTTGAATACATTAATACAACCAAGGCAACAAAGAAAAAAGACTTTTATCATGTATTTGTGCCATGCATTTAACGGACTGCTCCCTCATTGACATTCTTGACATTCTCGAGTTGTTCCAAGGAGCAGCACAAGAGTAGCAATTGTGACTTGCACTACACTGGCACGTTGCTGCGCTGCTGCACTGGGGAAGACTCAGTTCCCTTCTCTTGGATAGGCTGGATTCCAAGACACTTACAGCCAAGTGTACTGACGGTTGGAACACTGTGAAACCACAACAGGTACTATATTTTCATTACCATCACCACTAGATTCAATTCACTCTTGACTCAGGATTTGTACTAGTTTAGTAGTTGCTATCTTAACTTACAATATATAAAGTTTAAGTGGGGTGTATGTTGCTTCTCTTTTACCTGACATATTTTTATGTTTCAAACTTTT
>NW_004524700.1:8991459-8996784 GCF_000260255.1 Octodon degus | reverse complement strand
CCCTTGAACTTGCCAGGAAGCGGTTATTCCACTGAGCCATCTCCCTGGCCCCTCAAACTACTTTTTTAATACATAATGTTTCACTAAATCCAATGTCAAATTTCATATTATGAAATTAATTTAATTTGCCATCTGGATTTTGACATAATACATAATTTTAAATTTTCCCTTTATGTAAAGATAAATAATTCAAAAGTTATCATGAAGTAGTTGTCACTTTCCACTGAAATTATTCTGCTGTCAGAGAATGTGTACTAATTGATCTCAGGTGGAGGGGAGAGGCTTGACAGAGACACCTCATGGGAGTTTGTCAGAGCAAGAGTTTGAATTAATGAAAACAGATGTGCTGTCTATGCCTCACTGTGACCTGCGCTACAAGCGTCACCTGCAAAACTCCAGTTAAATGTTCTTTCCTCCCTGTCTTCCAATTGGTTTTAGTAGTGGGAATTAGAGGAAGCTATTTACTTGTCTGATGCACTTTCTGTAGGAAGGCCTGACTTTGTCATGGAGATTTATCAGGTCCTCAAATGCAGCTCTAAATGCTCTCTTGAGTTTTGCAAGAAGCCTTGGGGCCACTTTGCAGCAAAATTAACTTCTCTCTTCAAGGGATAGAACTCTTTTTGATCCCTGCTAATGAGTTTTACTTGAGTAGGTGGTTAGTCAAATGGAAGCCCTTATTTTCTCTTTTAATAAATTGAAATCCCCTTATACTTCTAAAGTGCTTAGAAGTCTGCATCCCAGTCAAGACCCAGCTTCCTTTGAATTTCATGACCCACTTGCCTCCTGCACAGTTCTCTTTGCTCCATTCTGGACTCCTACTTGTTCTTGTTGGCCTGTGATTTCAGTCCCATGGTCTGCACACCTCACTTCCTCATCTCCTCGTGGCCAATCAAATAGCATCTCATGATGATGCCCTGCTGGTATGCTATTTCTATTTTTAATGTGACTATTGATGTTACTGTTGATACTTATCTTTTCTGATTAAATGCTAAATATTCAAAAGTCTTTGCTATATTTGCCATCATCTTCCAAAAAAGCGTGCCTGATATGTATTCCAAGGATATTTTCTTTCTCTTTTAAATTGATCTATCTAAGATACTTTGTCACAGAGCTGGAAATCTGACTGACACAGGTACTATGTTTATTTTATACACTGATAAGAAAATAGAGGTAAAGGCACTTAATTTCAAGAAAATGATAGAACTCTGAAATTAATCATACCCCTTTGTGAGACCACAAAGTCAGCTACTTTTTTAGTCAGGAAAAACTCTAATTGTTCTATTTCCATGTATCTGAAACTGGAAGGAGTTTTGTTCTTTCTTGATCTCAATGTTTCATCTCTTTAATGAAGTCACTTTACTCAATAATGTATATAAAATTTTCTATCTGCAATATCCCATATACTAAAACAATCATTTACTTAGTGAACTTTCATCAACTGCCCAGAACTTCTAAAGCATACAAGATTATCTGAATAGAATGAGTTCAAACTACTCATATTTATTTGTTACTTTTTCTCATAGAAGGAAAAAAAAAACCACTATATGTAGAGGAATTTTTTTGCCTCTTGTTCTGGATACCTCTCATCACAAATGTCTAAAATAAAACCACCATTGCTTTTTCAACAGTTGAGTCCCATTCTTTTTACTCCAGGAACATTTTCATTCTTTTAGAGACAGAATATTCTTACTAAAAACTGAATATTTATGAAATTGACTATCTGTTTTTCTCCATTTCTCATTTAGCTCTTTAATAATGAAAAAAATGAAACAAGGGTCTGGAATGTTTTCTCTAATGGTTAAAACCTATTACTTAGATCATAAAGTTGATGTCAGAGAAAAATAAAATCTTTTATGATCACAAAGTTTTGCATGAAAAAAGCTATAATACATTTCTCACTTACATGAAAGCAAATGCTTTTATTATTTGGTGCTTTGTGTTTTTAGCAGTTGCATATAATCTATATGCCATAACTAATTATTCTCATCATATTTCTTTTTTGTCTATAGGCATAATCCATATTATACATTACTGAATATATATTTTCACATTCACCATAGTAACATGTTTTGTGCATTCATAGCTTTATTGCCTTTATACCATGTTCATTTTGAAAAAGCATAATTTTATTTTGTTACATTCCTTTCTGAAATAATAATGCCAAAAAAAATCAACACTAAATTTATCTATATGAGTTTTTTGGTCTCATTGGACACAGGATTGTTTGTAAAGAAATGCATCTGCAGAGTGATTTTTGTAGGGTAAATTACATGAGCTATTTGTGATTCCTCTTATTCCTTTCCCATCTCTTCCCTTACTCTGTTGTATAGCACAGGAAATAGTGTCTTCCTATCAACTGCCTTCCTTTGCCAACTTACTTCTGGACAGCTTGACCAATGAAAATAACTTAAAGATGGGAGCTAGAGAGAAAAAAAAATGTTTCTTCTTTTTGTAGAGAGAGCAAAGTGAGACATGGGGAGGGGACATGGACAACACAGCATCATCTGTGGCCATGGCTGAGTCACCTCAGCTCATCTAACATAACTCCCTGCTCTGTGTCCTGACTGCTGCTTTCCAGAGTTCTAGCTTACTTTGTGTAGCCCATCTTCTGGATCCATTCTGATAAATCTTCTCTTTACCTTTGCTCCAGGCTACTCATGTTTCCAGTGTTAATGATCTTCGATTGACCTAATCATTTTGGATTGATTCAACAACCCTTCTATCGGGGGCTGGAGAATAAGTGGAATAAGTGCTTCCCTGGCAAGTGCAAGGGTCTGAGTTCAAGGCCTGGTTCCACAAAAAAAAAAAAAAAAAAAAAAAAAAAACCTTCTATCAGCCACATAAATAGCTTCCAAGAATTTTATTCTAACTGGCTAAAGGTCTGTAGGGGACATTTGTTTTTATATATAAATAAACTCACATTTAATAATTTGACTTCACCAAAAATTCTTTACTTGTTAATCTTGTGTAAGGCATTGTATGAGAGGAAGGGTTTACCCATGAGTAAGATACACATTTAGTCCACTCTACATGAAAATTACATTTTAGGATAAAAGACAGATAATATATAATAAATTGTGGGCATGATATATGCAAGATAAATTATGACAGCATTATGACAAAAAAAAAGTACTATAACATTAAATAACGAAAGAAAGTAGAACCACAATAAGGGACAGAAAATTTCTCCCTGGGAATGTACCATATTGAATGAGTTACAAAAGGTGACATAGTGCTGGCAATACAAAAAGTATTCTAGAAGGAGAACACTTATTTTAAAATATAATATTCCTAAGTTAAGTTTTCATTTTGCAAATTATCTACAAGATCCTTCAGTTTTTGCCTCAAGGATATAAAGCTCTGTGCTCTATGTCTGGGTAATGTGGGAATAAAAAAGGATATTATGTTATGCATATTCTTTTATATTCTTTGCATAATGTACCTACTGAATATATTTCATATCCAAAAGTATCATTTTGAGTTATCTGTAAATATCTGAGAGTTTCCAAGATAGAATTAGGTGAATGATCTTCTAATTCAAATAAACATCCAAAGAGAGAGGTATGAAAATTCAGTAAGGCTTCATAGATTCTTTTAATAGAAGTGACTTTGCTCCTAATTTGAATGAAGGTGATACAAAATAATTCACATATTTAAGCAAAGTATTTGACTTGTGTTGATTAACAATGCAGTTTAAACAATAATATGGGATCATAGATTTGAGATATAATAACAGGGCCCAGACAGCCCCTCCCCAGGGGCCACATCACCATCATGCTGCCTTCCAGAGAGATCTCAGTTCCTCCTTAACCAGGAAGCCCTAACAGGATGGACAAATATGAAAAATACTATTTTTTCAACTTTTAATTATATTTGCTAACTGTCATTGACCGGAAAAATCAGAAAATGCTCTTCTCAATTTCTCATTTGCATGTAAGCAAATCAAAAGATGTTGCTCTCCAGCCTTCATTTACCTCTAGCCTGCTGCCAAGTGAGTTTTCCCTAGGGTGATTTAAATCTGTCTACAGGCTAAGTGAGTTTTTGATAAGACAAAGATCCCATTGCCTTAGGGGAATAAAAGGGGAAGCCAATACAGGAATTTTGGATATAAAAGATCCCTTATCCTTGGGACTTCTGTGGGCCTTTTTACTGTCCCACTGTCAGCCTATAGAGCACACCTCTCTTCCCTTTAAAAAATACACTCTTTTGTTCACTCTTTTGTGTGTCTTTCCCACTTCTATATTTGAGAAACAGGAACCTGGGAAGAAACCTCATAGACACTCCATCAAGTAACAGATTTATTGGTTGTCCATATAATAACATTTAATTCATATCATTCTGCAGTCATAGTAAAGAACTACTGAGCTTGCATTGGAAAAATATAAGCTCCAAAACCTATCCTTTTGTGTTACTTTGTTCTTTATTTAACTTGGAATAATCATCTTAGACTAAATGTATTATGAATTATTGTAGTGTTGCTATAGGTGTGTGTGTTTAACTTGACTAAATTATTTGCATTAAAACATTGACATTTTCTAGATCCTGTGTCTAGCATTGAGATCAATATGACAAGTAGAATAACAGCTTTTTTTTTTAGAATTTTTTTTTGTCTGAGAAACCAGACAAGTGAATGAGAGCTTATAATAGCATTTAATATCACCAGAAGCTGCAATTGGCATAGTATGGAATGGGACCTCAGTAGAAATGCAGCTAAGTGGAAGGTGAAATTTAGGAAGGCTAAAAGGAGGAGTGAATATCTAGTGAATAGCAGAGGAGTTAAAAGTAGAAATAAAATTTTAGTTAACAGGTATATTTTTTGATCACAATAAATCAAACATTGCCTCCTTCTCAAAACAGGTAAAAATAATATGGCAATTATGAGCTCCAGTTAATAAATATTGTAAGAGGCTGTAATTTACATTAGCTGTCATTTCTCCATCAGAATCACTTCAGAGTGATTAATAATGAAAAAAATTCCATGATGCCAAACATCAATGTTTTTTTTCTATAGTTGAGTCACAACTCAACCAAGGCTTCCATTTCCTTCATAGAATAATTATAACTAAGAGTTACAATTAATAAAGTTGCTCAACATTCTTAAATTACACATTTACTAGACAACTATATATATGAACTATTTGGCAGAAAAACTCATTAATATAACCTATCTGCTGATGAATGGGCATCAAATATGTCAGGCAAACAAACTTCCCTCTCCTTTCATAGGAGTCCCTTGCCTGCCAACATTTCTCATTAGCTCTCTTTAGTGGCCATGATTCCAAGTTTCCCTACTCTTCTCTCTTTTTTTTCACTGCTTTATTTTTT
>NW_004524700.1:8981746-8984025 GCF_000260255.1 Octodon degus | reverse complement strand
TTATTGTGTTTCCTCATTTATGGAGGAGAATAAAGCCACTTAGCATGATATCTTTCATTATCTTAGTCAATTTTGAAAATATCATTAACTGGATACCTTATATTAAATAACAGAAGTTTCTTTTTTCCATGCATGGATGCTAGGAAGTCTGAATTCGAGGTGCTGATAGGTTCAGTCTATGGTGAAAGTCCATTTTCTGCTTCATAAAGGGTGTATTCTAATTGAGTCCTTATTGGTGAAGTAGGATAAGGAATCTCTCAAGTTACTCTTTTTGCAAGGGCAAAAGTCCAACTCTGTCCTGCCCACTTTATTAATTCTCAAACAACGCTCCTAATTTTATCTTGGGGTTTATTTGGGGGAGACATATAAATTTGGGGAGACATAAATATTCACAACATGGCATTTCATCGTTCTTGGTTTTCATGAGTTTCTTTTTTTATAATCAATACTAATCTTTTCAATGTTAATAAAAAATACAGTTGCTGGTTTCCTGATTAAATGTTTTACACTGTCCTTCGCAACTAGTACTCTATTTTTTTATTTTATTGAGAAACAAATATCAATGAGAAAGTTTAAAAATTGATTGATAGGGCAGTTTCAATAATTAATACATTGTACATTTAATATGTTGTTATCTTCTCAGTGGTTATCCATAGTACAAGATGCAGAAAGTATATCCTGTCCAAACTATTAGTATAAGTATTATTCCTCATTGAATTAAGTGGAAGTAGATGTATATCTATCCTAAGTATTCTGCATACACAGATCCATAATTGTCCTTCTTTGTATCCCCTTTTTTTGTTTAGTCCTGTCAGAAATGGGTATTCCATTGGCATCTAAATACTATAGGTGCATGAATTCAGTGAAACAATCCAACACAGTCCAGCAGACCACAATAGTAGTGAACTATCCACAGAAGTTGTTGACTTGAGCCTTTCACAGCTCAGCATATTTTTTTTAACTTTATTTATTTATTTATTGAGAGTGTGTGTGGCCAGTTCAGCCCACCAGGGGGCGGGGCTGGCTGGCATGTGGTGCTGGGGATTGAACCATGGTCCCTGCTTTTGCTTAGCCTAGCTTGCTCTAAGGAGATGCTCTAGACCACTGAGCCATCTCACCAGCCCCCACAGCTCAGCATATTAATATGGCTTTACTTTATATACTTCACTTTTATACATTTCTGCTGGATGCTTAAGACCAAGATGAAGCAAGACCTGTATAACAAGAAATGTAACTTTTGTATCTGATAAGGTTAGTCAAGCACCCTCAGGATTTATGCTGTAACCCTGTACCAGTACCAGAGTTTGCAGATCCTTTATCAGTGTCAGCCATGTGGATGAGTCATGGTCATTGCTTGACCAATTTGCTCTCCGTGAAAGCCTGAGAAAGTATTTTCTCTCCAGGTGACCATATTTAGGCACACTCTATATCATTGGTCATATTGCTCTGTGGTGCCATAATCTCCTTGATCAGAAAATTTGGGACACAACTGGGTTACATGATGTTGCAGTATAGGTTCACCTATGTCCTGAGTCTTCACTGACCTTGAAAGGCTAGGGTCAAAATGTTCACTGTCCTTGAAGCCCTTCTATTTCTCTAAATTTTGGTCTGCTAACTTAGGTTGTTAACCCTCCAGGAGAGAAGCTTATTATTACCCTACATCTTATGCAGTTGCTTTATCTTCACTATCTATCTGAATATCAAACATCTTAGGCCTAACATGGAACAGGTATTTTCCACCAAGTATTGATATGTTAAACATTAAGTCCCTATAGAGATACAAATTTAAAAAATGAGAAATATTTAAAGAATATGAATAAACAATTACATAGTTTAACACAGAAATTTAGAAATCTAAACATAAACAGCATTGTAGCAGGACAGAGCTGTGACCTTTTTTTTCTTTTTCTTGTTTATGTTTTTTCATTTATTACCCATTAAAAAAGAAAACTTTTACTTGTGAGATGGTATGGTAATAATTGGTATATCATGACAAGAAGTACGTATTTAGATGATCAGAATGACAGGGATTCCAAGCATGACAATTCTATTACACATTGCTATCTTCAGTGAAGTTGTTTGGTTCATAGATATCAGCATATATAGTTAGTCAGAGTGAGAATCCTACCAATTAACTCCTACTTTAAAAAATCTAATCATGTTTCTCAGGATCATTGACTTGCCCATCTTGTGTATATAAATATATGGCTTTCAACAACGGAACTTAAAAAAAATTGGGGTATAACTATGAATGTCCATTTTGTATCTGTGTATTCAAA
>NW_004524700.1:8978982-8981617 GCF_000260255.1 Octodon degus | reverse complement strand
CCTGTCCTACTTCCCAGCTTTTCTTCTTGTCCTCTCCTCATTGTCCAGTTCTCAAGTTCTTGCTTTCCTTTTAATTGTGTTATACCTTTCTATTTGTATTTCCTCTTTTGAGTTCTTATACTATGGAGACTATATGGTATTTACACATGTGGGACTGGTGTATTTCACGTATGAGTATATCTTCAAGTAGTATCCACTTAAATATAAATGCTTCAAGTTTATCATTCTTTATAGCTGAGTAATACTCCATTTTATAAAAGTACCACATCTTTTTCAACCATTCTTCATGTGACAGGCATCTAGGCTATTTCCAAGATTCAGCTATCACAAATTGGGCTGCTATAAACATAGGCACACATACATCACTATGACATAACATTTTAAGTTCTTCTGGGAAAATTCCAGTAGGGGGATAGCTGGTTTGAATTGGATATCCAGTCCTTGTTTTTTAAGGAGTCTCCACATTGATTTCCATAATGGTTGTACCAGTCCACATTCCCACAGCAGTGGAGAAAGGTTGCCTTTTCCCCACAGCCTCTCCAACATTTGTTGTTGGGTAATTTGTTTATGATAGCCATTCTTCCTGGGGTGAGATGGTATCTCAGTATTGTTTGAGTTTGCTTTTCATGGATGGCAGTGATGTGGAGCATTTTTTCATATATTCATTCACTTCTTTAATTTCAACCTTTCAGAATTCTGTGCTCATCTCAGATGCCCATTTCTAGATAGGGTGTTTAAACTTAGGGGCCCTAATGTTTTTTAGATCTTTATAAATTCTAGAGAGCAGATGTTTGTCTGAGTGCTTATTCGTTAAAATTATTTTGAAATTTGTGGGTTGTCTTTTTCACTTTTTTGGTAATTTCTTTTGATGAGCAAAAACTTCTCAGTAAGAGTAGGTCCCAGTTGTTAATTCTTTCAAATGTTACCCGTGCTATTTGATTTTTGTTCATGAACTCTTTGCCTACCCCTATGTCTTCAAGAGTTCCTCCTATTTCTCTTCCAGGAGATTTAGTGTCTTGGTTTAATGTTTAGATCTTTAATCCATTTTGACTTTGCTTTAGTGCATGGTGATAGGCATGGTTCAAGTTTTAGTTTTCAGTATGTAGAGAGCTGGTTTTTCCAGCACCATTTGTTAAAGATTCTATCTTTCTGCAGGTAAGCATGTTTGGACCCTTTGTCAAAGATCAGGTGTCTGAGTGTGTTCATAAAGGCCTGTGCATCTCCCAATGTATTCCATTCATCCTCAGGTCTATTTATTTGCCAATACCATGGTGATTTCATCACAGTAACTTTGTAGTATAATTTCAAGTCAAGAATTGCAATGCCTCCCGCCTTTTCTTTTTTGCCCAGGATTTCCTTTGCCATTCTATGTCTTTTCTGGTTCCAAATAAATTTTAGCAACAATTTCTCTAGGTCTTGTAGGTATGTTGGTGGTACTTTGATAGGGACTGCATTAAATCTGTGCAACAATTTTGGGAGTATGGCCATCTTTACAATGTTGGTTCTTCCTATCAAGGAGCAGGGAATATCTTTCTATTTTCTGAAATCCTCTATGATCTCTTTTTTAAGAGTACTGTAATTTTCCATGAAAAGATCTTTGACATCTTTAGTTAAGTGAATTCCAAGGTATTTCATTTTCTGCAGTGCTATTGTAAAAGGTATTGTTTCTCTAATTTCCCCTCTCAGTGCATTTGTTGTCTGTGTAGAGGGATAGTATTGACTTTTGAGTATTGACTTTGTATCCTGCTATGCCACTCAATTTGTATAACAATTCTAGTAGCTTCTTGGAGTGTTTTGGGTCCTCCAAGTAAAGTATCATGTCATCTGCAAATAATGATAATTTAACTTCTTCTTTACCTATTCTTACTACTTTTATTTTTCCCTCTTGCCTAATGGCTCTAGATAATGATTCCTAAATTATATTGAATGGGGGGGTGATAGACGACATCCTTGTCTTGTATAAGATCTGAGAGTAAAACATTTCAGTTTTTCCTAATTTAGAATTATGTTAACCACAAGGTTGTCATAGATGGCTTTTATCAAATTGAAGTAGAGGCCATCTATTCCAATTTTCTGTAGGACTGTGAATATGAATGAGTGTTGGGCTTTGTCAAAAGCTTTTTCTGCATCATTTGAGATGATCACGTGGTTTTTAGATTTTGCTTTACTGATATAGTGTATTACATTTATAGATTTGCATATATTGAACCATCCTTGCATCCCTGCGATGAATCCTACCTGGTCATGTTGGATGATCTTCTTGATGACTTGCTATAGTCTATTTCCTAGGATTTTATTGAAGATTTTTGCATCTGTGTTCATGAGGTAGATTGGCCTGTAGGTCTCTTTTTTTGTTGTGTTTTTGCTTGGTTTTGGCATCAGCATAATACTTGCCTCCAGGAATGGTTTTGGGAGATGTGTTTCCTTTTCAATTTCATTGAAGAGTTTGAGGATTGTAGGGATTATTTCTCCTATAAGTTTCTTGTAGAATGCAACTCTCAATCTGTCAGTACCTGCTCTTTTTTTTCTCAGCAGGCTTTTATATTACATTTCGTATTTCATTGGCTGGCATTGGGTTATTGAGAATTGTTATATCTTCTGGATTTAGTTTTGATAATTTGTACCTTTCTAGGAA
>NW_004524700.1:8976760-8977822 GCF_000260255.1 Octodon degus | reverse complement strand
AATTTTTCCCCTAACCAGTATATAGTGGCCTTCTTTATTTCACTTGATCATTCTTGGTTTGAAGTTGAGACTGCTCTTTTCCAGCTGAAACCATGGGCGGTGTAGAAGAGAAGAAAAAGAAGATTCCTGCTGTGCCAGAAACCCTTATGGAAAAGCAAAAGCATTTTGCAGAACTGAAGATAAAGCACCTGAAAAAGAAGATGGCCCAGAAGATGCTTCACAAGTCAAGGAGGAAGCTCATGTATAAAAAAGCCAGGCACTGTCATAAGTAGTACAAACAGATGTACAGAACTGAGCTCTAAATGGCTAGGATGGCAAGAAAAGCTGGCAACTTCTATGTCCCTGCAGAGGCCAAACTGCCATTTATCATCCGGATCAGGGATATCAATGTTGTGTGCTCAAAGGTCCGCAAGGTGTTGCAGCTTATTTGCCTTTGCCAAATCTTCAATGCTACCTTCATTAAGCTCAACAAAGCTTCAATTAACATTCTGAGAATTGTGAAGCCATACATTGCATGGGGGTACCCAAACCTGAAGTCAGTGAATGAACTAATATACAAGTGTGGCTATGGCAAAATCAATAAGAAGTGAATTGCCTTGACAGATAATTCAATGGTTACTTGATCTCTTGGTAAATATGGAATCATCTGCATGAAGGATCTGATTCATGAGATCTATATTGTTGGAAAATGCTTCAAAGAGGCAAATAATTTCCTGTGACCATTCAAGTGATCATCTTCATGAGGTGGAATGAAGAAAAAGACCATCCATTTTGTGAAAGGTGGAGATGCTGGAAATAGGGAAGATCAGATCAACAGGCTTATTAGATGGATGAACTAATGTATCTACCATGGCGTTTTTATGATGTTAAATTTTATGATTAGTTAATAAAGTATCTGCTTCCAAATTTTAAAAAAATGAAGTTGAGACTGTCTGAATACAGGATTGCAACCCCTGTTTTTTTTTTTTTCTGAGGTGAAGGGGCATATAGTATTGTTTTTCATCCTTTGATTTTCAGCCTGTGAATGTCTTTATGAGTTAATTGTATTTCTTATATACAGCA
>NW_004524700.1:8972985-8974290 GCF_000260255.1 Octodon degus | reverse complement strand
AAAGCTGGACACACTAACAGAATAGACAGCAGTGAGGCAAAACATTTTCTAAGGCTACAATGATGAAGCAATAAGGTTTCAGGATCAGTATTTCTCAGTTGTTTTGGTGTCAAGATAACTTACTTTATGTTTTTAAAAGTAACTTAGTATAAGGCCTGGCCAGATAGCTCAGAAGATTAAAGTGCCGGCTTAGGCAGACACAGGGCTGCCTGCTATGCCAGCTCCTCCCACAGGGTGCTCTGAGATGGCAATTGAGATTGGGTGTGGTGGTGTGCACCTGTAATCCCAGCACTTGGGAGGCTGAAAAGAGGAAGATCACTAGGAGTTTGATCTGTGTAGTGAGACCCTGTAGACCCTGTACTAAATACATAAGAAAAGAAAAAATAGCTATGTACTTTTCTTTGTGTAGATTGTGCATTATAAACGCAAACAAAAATTTATAAAAGGTTAGTGAATTCATTTACAAATAATAAAACACTTTGTATCAATGCTAATCTAAAAACATTTCTTTTATAACTGTAATTTTTTTAAATCAGTGAAAAGTTTGAAGAGTGTCATAGCTTTATAGTTTATGAAAGTAATGTCTGATTTCATGGTTTCTGCTAATTTCCAATATCTTCTCTATATGTGTTGTACTACATCCTCATTAACATATGCAACAGAAATTCTACCTTAGAAGATATATAGTTAAGCTAAAGAAAACAATTTTAAGTCTTTTCAGATAACTAAAAATACTGTTCCTAATATTACACTGAAACCTGAAAAATAGTTTTGTTCTATTTTGGTTTTTTTTTGTACTGGTTATGAAACTCAGGACCTTGTGCTTGCCACGCAGGTCCTTAAGCCAGTGAGCTATCTCCCCAGACCCACAAATGGTAAATTCTTGCAGGTTATTTGTAACTGAAAATTGTGGAAATATGTCCACGAATTTTTCTTCCTTTGTTTCAGTAAAAACCACTCCCCTGTAACGCACTTCACCAGGAATCTTTGTGATGTGGTCATGCACAAAATACTTGAATATGTGTATCTTCCACATTTTGACATACTCCATTTTACAATAGAAGAGTCACATTGGTTAATGTCACCACCAATATTTTCAGAAAAATTTTTACATGTTGATAAACTGTCAAATTAAGAATGAAAATAAAAGTTTGCAAAAGTTCAAGTTTTCATGTCAAAGTTCAACTTTTATTTTTAGTAAAACAGATCATCAATCAAAAGTCAATGCAGGGGCCAGGGAAATGGCTCAGTGGAATAAGTACTTCCCTGGCAAGCACAAGCGCCTGAGTTCAATCCTCAGTTCAG
>NW_004524700.1:8970854-8971877 GCF_000260255.1 Octodon degus | reverse complement strand
GGCACATGGCAGAGAACAACCTTTCATGGGGGTAGCAAAGAGAAGGAAGCAAAAGGGAGTAGCAGCAGCAACAATGGCAGCAGAGGGCAAGGCTGTCTCCAATATGCTGCTTTCAGGCTATCCGCCCCAGGCTGGGTGCAGTACTCACACCCATAATCCCAGCAGCACTCATGCCAATAATCCCAGTAGATTATGAGTTAATCACAAACTCTAGAAGTCCGCCCATGACTGCACAAGGCTTTGGGGGAACAAATAGACACAAACCATAATTACATCTATAGTTTGTATTGATTCTTCCTTCTAGGAAATCCTATCTAATACACACATTTTGAAAGTTCTTTTGATCTAGTAGGTAGAACCACTGCAAGAATCATGGATAATCCCAGTGTTACATGGACCAAAGAATTATTGCACTGAGAATTACTGCTGTATAGAGAAGTTAAAAGATCAGTCTAACAGAAGACATAACATTTATAAAGACAAAATCAATAGATATTTATCAAAGTCACCTAGTTAAGAAGCTTACAATTGCCAAAACACACCTGCTGTTTGTTCTCTAAACACAACTGACTCTTTGTGATCCATGCTATCGCATACACACAGAGAAACAAACAGTTACAAGGATGAGTGTGGAAATTATAAAGTTCATACTTCATTATAAATATTACATATTGTCTACTGTGGTCTATTTTGGTTGTAGTAAGGATTTTCTACTTTGGTCTTACTGATTACAATGTTTTTCCCAAATCTATAAAACATTAAAGTTTAACATGATGGTTACTAGCTACCTAACAAACTAATAGTTGTATAAATTTAGATTACATAAAGTCAAGTAAGCTTTAAGATTCAATTTCCCATTTAAAATAGTCACATTTCAGGCACTCAGTACTAAATATGGCTAATATTTATTATTTGGACAGTACAGCTGTATCCAGTGTTTCTATCACTGAAAACCATTCAGTAAACACATCTGTAGAATGCTCTTTTCCTAGTCACTGTTAAAGGAGGAACTTCATGTTTTTT
>NW_004524700.1:8962958-8963489 GCF_000260255.1 Octodon degus | reverse complement strand
CTATTTTAGAAAATGACCCATGTGCAGCTGAGAAAATGTGTATTCAGCTGTGTTTGGGTGGAACACTCTGTATATGTCCACCAAGTCCATTTGTTCCAAGCTCTGGTTGAGTTCTGCTACTTCTTTGCTAATTTTCTTTTTGTCTGGTTGACCTATCTTTTTATGATAAAGTGGTGTTAAGGTCTCCTGTTAAGACTGGGGTATTGGATATTAGATTTTTCATGTCCATTAAAATTTGCATTATATAGTTGGGTGCTCCTTTGTTTGGTGCATATATCTTTATGAGTATTACCTCTTCCTCTTGAAATTTTCCCCTAACTAGTATATAGTGGCCTTCTTTATTTCGCTTGATCATTGTTGGTTTGAAGTTGAGACTGTCTGAGAATATGATTGCTATCCCTTTTTTTTTCTGAGGTACTGGGGCATGTAATATTGTGTTCCGTCCTTTGACTTTCATTATGAATGTCTTTATAAGTTAAATGTGTTTCTTCTATAGAGCATATTGATTAATTTTCTTTCCTGATCCACTGT
>NW_004524700.1:8959064-8962608 GCF_000260255.1 Octodon degus | reverse complement strand
TTTTTTTTTTTTTTTACTTTTGGTACATGCCCTGTGATTTTCTTTCAGCTTACACAATTGAAGCCCAACATACATCACTAGTTTTGAAACATTATTTCAAAGGTTATCAAAACATGCTGACCTCATCCTCCCAGGTTTTTGAATTCTTATCATTTGTCTTCTATTAAGAATCCAGGAAGCTGACCTTTATTCCTTCCAGCTTTTCCAAATATCTGCTACATCCAATTTGTCAGTAAGGTCTGCCCTTTCTACTTCCTCTGTCTTTCATATCTATTCTTTCCTGTCTTACATTCAAAATTAAACCTTCTGGTGGCACTGGGAGTGGAAATAGGTCATAATTGGAACTGACTGGCAATAGTGAGAACCTGAAGGGTAATTTGAATTGTTAATAGAACATCTGAGAGACCTGTAAAATAGGAAAGGCTATAGAGTTTCAGACTGTTATGGTCAGCAATTTTTGCCCCAGGGTGATCAAAAATTTCTACAGAATTAAAAGCAAATGTAGAACCTGTAAGATCCAGATTCTTCAAGATTAGTAGAGAAGAAAACAAGTTACTACAGGCAGTGAAGATAACATTGTTCAAGCAGCTTTTGCAATAAAGGCACACACACAGTGGCAGCCGCTGCCAAGGCTGACTGCAGAGCGGGACACTGCAGCCATCTTGGAGGAAGCAGCAGCCTTTCCTGAATCCTCTGAGCTTTTCCTGTCACATGTAACTTTGCCAACCTATCTGTACAAGTTCTCTGCATCCACCTTCTTGCCAAAGACAAACAAATGCAATGGCAAGGAAGCACCTCTGTCCTGCTGTCTAAAATCACTGTTGCACAGGGAAATTAGTGGCAAAGATAGTGGTGGTGAACGTTTCCAGGAGCACTTGGTATTCTAAGAGGTATTGGGGTCAATGAGGAATAAGTTGAAGATGTAGGAGACATGAAAGAACAATCTTTGCCTATTAAATTCTACAGTGTTCTTGTTGAGACAGAAGGAAGTAGGTGAAAGAACTATAGTGTTAACCACTTCTTACTACTGTGTGAATGGCCCAGTATTTTCAAGATCTAAAGTTGGGATTTAAAAATTAACAAATTTTGGCAGAACCAGGAATTGAACTCAGGCCCTTGCACTTGCCAGGGAAGTGCTTATTCCACTGAGCCTTCTTCCCGGCCCAACAAATTTTGTTTTTCTTCTAAAAACAAAAGACTTTTGGATACCAAGATTTGTGAACTTAAAATATCATTTTAATAGAGAAAAATTTCTTAAAACTGAATGTATATGACTTCCTCTTTCACTTTTGAACTCTAAGCTTATTTTCTTTCCTTTAATGTGTTTTACCCTTTTTAATCATAGTTATTACTTGCTGATATTACTTTATTTTTACTGTCTATCTCCAAATTTAGAGTATAAGTTTTATGAAGGTAACTCTTTTGTTTTTCTCAAAATTCCCCACTCAAAAGGATGGTGCTCAAAAAACATTTAATAGGATGACTGAGTAAAAGACATCACTTTTAATTGCTGAAGATAAGCTGCCCTTTACCAATATGCTCTCCATATGAAAAAAGCATTAAACACTTTACATGAGTCTTTTATTTGACACTAACAAACCCTTCGAAGATGAGGTGGCATTGTCTTCATTTTGAAGGAAAGGTAGCTGACTCTCAAAGATGTGATACTGTCTGTGTAGAATCCAAGCTGATAAGGGAAGGGCCATGTCTGGTAGGTAGCATCAGGAGCTCTGTTCAGTGCTCCCAGGCACAGGGGAAAACATGTGTGTCACCTTTTAAAATTCATGTAGGCCTTTGGAAATGGTTCTAAGATCATAAAGGAAGTGAGGAAATATTTCTTAAAGAAAACATACAAAAATGTGGTCAGAGAGTATGGAATTGGAACTCAGCCCAGGCTTTTTCCTCTCCTCTTCTCTCCTTGCTGTCCCAGATGGAAACCCCACTCAGGGCAATGAGTCATGAATAGAGCTCCTCTCTCACAGTACCCAGCAGAGCTCTGTTCTTTTAGGGCATCAGCATTTCCCATCCTCACCCACCATCCTGATGCTAAGCATAAGCTTAGGCAGCTGTGCCCAGCAGCTGGGGCCTCCTATCAGTCCCCACTGCAGCCCACGTTTTCCCTGAGAGGGGAGGTAAATTGAAAATATCCAGCCTTATCACCCCTGCCCAGATCTTATTATTATTTTGCTTTTTAAAAATTAATTATATTGGGGCCAGGAAGCTAGCTCAGCAGAATAAGAGCTTACCTGGCAAGTGCAAGGTCCTGAGTTCAATCCCTGGTTCTGCCAAAAACAAAACAAAACAAAAACAAAAATTAATTATATTGTTTTCTGAGTAAATACAAAAGTTAAACAAATCAAACTAACAATGCTCAACAATCAAGAATTAAAGGAGGAGAGATTTGTTTTGGCTCACAGTTTTCAAAGCTTTCAGAAATCTATGGTCCACCAGCTGCAAGACAGAGTGTCCCACACAAGGGCCTTGGGGAAAAGCTGCTCAAATCTTAGGTACCTGGAAAGCATAGCAAGGAGGATCAGAGTGGAGAAACCCTCCCACACCACACCCACAGAGACCACTCTTCGGACCAGCAACCCCTTTGTAACAATCAGAGAGCTCTGGTCTCCCTTGAGGTGTGCAACACCCTGGCTATGAGGGTGTGAAGGTGTAGGAATGTTTCAAATCTAAGCCATTATACTCCCAAAAGTTTAATAGTAGCAAAATCTTTCTGACGTCTTCCTATCTCTTTGGTTTTTCTGTTTGAAGGCCATTACCATCAACTTTCCTAGCTGTTACTCATATAATTTATCTCTGCATTTCTAATAAATAGATTTATACTACAATTTCTCACTTCATCAATTTTATAGATAATCTATTTACTTCTAGGTATGGAGGATGATAAATTAGCCTGTCAGGATTTTGCTTGAATTTGTAATCTCTCTATTCTCCTCCACCTAGTTATAATATTTGCTACTTTTTCTTCTGTCTAGCTAAATCATATGTCAGTGAATAAATGGTTTTGATTATGTAGGTATTTTCACTGTTAAAATACTAAAAGTTTCATGTTAAATTCTTTACTTCTTGTCATTATTCTTACAATTAAAAATTCTTGAATGTGTTTACTTTTTTAAGGAATGTCTGTCTTTCATTACAAATGTGTAAAAGTTCTCACAATATTTAATATTATTTTTGATATATGCATTTACTTTTATCCCCTTGGAGATACTTTATGTGAAATCCTTGATTGTTTAGATCCAGCTCAAACTGTTCTTTTCTGGGCTTGTTAGGCTTTTGTCCATTTTAGGTTCTTCTTTCTCATTATCCTCAAGATTAGATTTCCAGGATTCTTAAATGAGCCACCTTTCTCTTGGACTTTGTGTCTTTTATTTTCTTATTTAGTCTTTTAGTTCTTATATATAAGTGTCTTTTTATTTTGCCATAATAGTTGATGAATATAAATGGTTATAAAATGCTGTGCTGGGGCTGGAGAGATGGCTCAGTGGTCTACAGCACCTACTTAGAACAAGCTTAGCAAAGCACAGGGACC
>NW_004524700.1:8945745-8950967 GCF_000260255.1 Octodon degus | reverse complement strand
GCTTTGTCATGATGAAATTCTTCAGTTGTTCTTTGTCATGGAAGTATTTCACCTCTCCGTCAAACTTGAAAGCGAGTTTTGCAGTGTATAATAGTCTGGGTTGAAATTTATTTTCATAGAGGACTTGAAGTACTCTGCTCCATTTTCTTCTTGCCTTTATGTTTTGTGAAGAGAAATTGGCCATAATTCTCATGGTTTTCCTTTGAATGTGATCTGCTTCTTTTCTCTAGAAGCTTTCAGTATGTTATTGTTTTTGCTGAATTTCTGGGATCTTGACTATTATATATCTCGGTGTGTTTTTAATTGGGTTGAGGTTATTTGGTGTTATATATGCTTTGGTTACCTGAATGTCAGATTGTTTCCTCATTCTGGGGAAGTTTTCTGCTCTTACTTCTGCTCATACTTTCTTAATGTTATATTGTATTGACTCCTTCTTTCTTATTGATGCCCATTAGTCTCACATTGTTCATCTTTGCATCATCTTGCATGTGATGGATTATTTTTTCCTGCCTCCTCATTGTTTGTAAGAGATCCTGTCTTAACTTTTCACTAGCTGCACCAGCTAATTTTTTAGCTGAAGATCTGAAAATTTTGTCATTACTTTCACTTAAACTGTTTTGCAATCTTGTGATTGAGATTTTAATTTCCTCTATATCTCTTTGACTCTGCTTCAAGTGATGGATTTCTTTCCTGTATTGCTCATTCAAGGTTTCTGTCATTTTTCTAATCTCCTCTTTTTTTGTCAATGTCTTCTTTAGAAGCAGTTATTAATTCTTTTACTGCAGTGTTTTTTTCGATGGGCTTTTGTTCCTATGTTCCTGTAGTTGATTTTTTACTTCAGTTGCTATGAGTTTAGAGTTTTTTTAATTTAGAAAAGAATTCCGCTCTGAGTTCCTGTATAAGTTTCTGTTGTTGTTTATTTCCTACTGACACTATTAATTCAAACACTTGAGATGAGCTAGTGTCCTCTGCACTTGTTCTGGGTGGGCATTTGGTTTCTTCCATATGTTTCTACACTTGACTTTTTAATGAAGATGCTATTAATTCAGGGAATTCCTTTTTCATTTCCAATCTGAGTTTCTCTATACATTTCTGCAGTTGTTTCTTTATTTCAGAAGCCATTGATTCATTGATTTCAGTTGTGTGTTTCCCAGTTTGTTCTGTGTTAGTGTCCTCTGCACTTGTTAAGGGTGGACTTGGGGTCTGAGATTGAATTTTACTCCTTCTTGTTGACATTTTGTGTAGCACACTCTTCTGACAGTTGTTTTAGAGCTTTGGTACAGTTATTACCTTAGCACCTACTGAAGTTCAGGTGCAGATTGACAAAGTTTGGATTCATCCAGCTGTACCTGTCTTGGGTCTGGCTGCTGTGCTCAGCTCCTTCCTGCTCCTGCCCTTGGGAGTGAATCTGTTGTGCCCCTCTGGCAAGATGTTCTACTCCTGGACTAGCTGAGTGGTTCTTTCCCCTACTCTCTCTGCAGGGATTGCAGCTGCAGGTTTTCACAGAGGCTTGTATGCCAGACCTGAGCTGAGTCTGGAGGGAACAAGGTGGAGTAGAGGGGAGAGGTATCTCTGCCACACACTCACCGGGCCTGGGCTAGAATTGGGTCTGGGGGGTCCCCACAATGTAGCAGAATTTCTCACTGGGTAGGCAGGGTGGGTTGGGTGCTGCATTGTGATTAGTGGGGTCCCAATGGGGCTGGAAGAGGGTCTCACCCACACTGCACCTGGGCTGGAACTGGCAGGTCCCTTTGTACAGGTTAGCCATATGCTCTCCCACACACTCACCGGGCCTGGGCTAGGACTGGATCTGAGTGTTCCTGAAATGCGGCAGAAATTCATACTTAGTGGGCGATTCTCCTGTTTTCAACCTCCCAAAACTTGGGATTATAGGGGTGCGCTACCATGCCCAGTCTCAGTTACCATCTCAGTGCACCATAGGGTTAGGACCAGAATGGCAGGCAGGGTATCAAACCCTGTTCAACTAACTAGGTACTTAGGTCCAGTGAGCTATCTAACCATCCCATCTATTTGCTTTTGATAACAACTTCTACATAGGAGACTTCCTTCAAATAGTAGGAAAATTTGTCAACTCATATTTAAGAGTGAAGAAATAAGAAATACTGGTTTCTCTGAGTAAAGTTCCTGTTTGTTTCTAGTTGTTTTTCTTTAAAGTAAGTTCATAAACCAGAGAAAATTCAAAAGCATTAGAAATACAGAATCTCAGAAGAATCCTATTTGGGATGTTAAAATATTCAATAATAAAAAGTTCAATATTAAAATATTGAGTCCAACAATCCTTCAGTTTGTCCTATAACTTTGCTGAGTAGAGGTTTATTTGGCAGCTGGCTTCAGCAGGTACAGTCTCCAGTTGGCTTCAAGGCAGAAATGGCATAGTGGTGAGGGCTGGCAGTGAAGAACTGCTCAGGCTATGGCATCTAAGAAGCCGAGAGTTGAAAGAAAGAGCCAGAAAAAGACTCCCCCAGTGGCACAATTTCAGTACACCACCTCGTGCAAACAGGCCCCAGCTTTTAGTAAATTCAGCTGTGATCGCATCTCATGAATATATCACCTCCTTATTTCCTTCCATTATCAAAGTCCACCTCCAAACACATCAGACTTATTAAATACACAAACATCAAGGGACAATGAGAGGTGATTGTGAAGCAGAGAAAAAGTAGGTGCTAAAGCAAGTAGATTATAGATAAGAGAGAAAGTTGCCTGAGGATTCTATGTATCACAGTTGGCTGGGATATCAGAGGGAAAAAAAGATATTAAAAAAGAGGCAGCTGAAGATAAATTATCTGCTTTGCTATTTTTATATGCTTTGGTCCAAATTCTGGGAGTCAGGCCATGCAGAATCTTTCTGAAAATATCAGAGAATTTAGATTTCTACAGATCATCTTGCCTTACTGTCTCTGTCAAAAGAGAAAATCTCTAAATGTCATCATAGGTCCCAAGTGTTCCTTGGCCTCATATATTCTGAAGAGATGGTTGGATCTTTTGGTAGCTGAAGAAACTTGAGATAGTCACATCAGGCTCATACTTATTCCATGGCAACTGGTCATGCTAGAATGTTAGAAACAGGAATAGCAAGCATGATAAGTGAGATTCAATATGCATTTGTGTAAGACTGTTACATGTAATGTCAATATAGTAGATGCTCCTAGAAAGCAGAGTTCTGAATTAATTTTCCTAAAGGCATTTAGCAGTAAAAAGTAAAGTTTACACCTAGTGTACATACCAAAATAGCCCATAAGACTGTGGAATAATGTAGTAAGTCCAAAAAGAATCTGATTTTTCTCATATTGTTAACTTTCTTAATGCTTTAAATAAATATCAATATAAAGCTTTCAAATTTTTCTGGTCCCAAATATACATTTTATCTAATAGTTAATGCTTATTTTGGCACAAGTTCTATAGTTAGATAATTTGGGGTAATGATGTATTATTTCTAGGGCATTCATAATGCATTGAGTATATTAAAGAGTCTGACACTTCATTGGAAAGAAAACGTACAGCTTTCACATAGTGTTTCTAAATCTTTCTTGGTTATAAAACTGAAGCTTGACATTATCTATTAGTATCCTGTCAGATTGATGATCTTTAGAAGATACTGGAAGACCACCACACAGTGGACTAAAGCTGGACAGCATAGGAATTTGGCCCATATGAGGCACACTGTGTCCAATATTATGCACAGATAGACACAATGGCACCGAAGGTTAATCTTTCAGAACATCTGTTCTTTTGATATGGAACATAAATCTCAACCATCTAAATATAATTCTTGCTTTTACCACATAAAATATTTTCTGTATCTCACTGTAGCATAACATTACTGGTGCTATTTTAATTGCTACTTGATATCATCTCAGAAGCAGCTGGTTATGTTTTGACTGTGACAGAATTCACAGAAGTTGTGTATATATATATGTAATGTCATTTGTAATTCTCTGAAGTTTAATTTTTGGTTTTTTTAAGTGCTATGTGCCTCGTTAAGTGATAAATCACTGAAGGGATTTGAGATTCTGAGTCTGATATTGATTGGAAACAAAGACAGTAAATTTAAATTATAATAAAATTATTGTTTAAGTTATTAAAATTTAAAAAAACAAATTTGTATTTGTTTAGTAACATTCCGTGGAGTACTATGAGGTCCTTACAAGTTATAATTTTGCATTAAGACAATAAATGGCCAGTGTATCTTCTGGATACATTGAAGGATGGGACTCTGACACACGCTATAATTAGGGTGGTCTGGCAGTGCAGCCGGGGCTGGCGTGCAGACCTGACTGCCCGTGGCACAAGTGTATGGTGACAAGGGAAGGTGGAGGGGACAGCACTGTGTCACTCTGCTGGGCGAGTATTTTGAGTTATATTCTCTCATATTATTTATGGAAATGTGTTGGCTCATCATTACACACATTTCATTCCTCCTTGTTACCAACTGTGTGAATAAAAGAAGACAGATTGGGTTTCAGGGCTCAATCCAGGACCATTAAAATTATACACACACATAGCCAACTTGTCCAAACTGGCATTATAATATCAGTTAGCAAGGTTTTTCCTAAATGAGTTAATGAATTATATAGTTATATAATATTTTATAATGTATGTAGCATTTCATACCATATTTCATAATGCATGCGGAATAGAAAATTTTAGTATTTCTTCTTTTTAACTTTAAAACTAAATGGACCTTTAGAAAGCTAGATTCACTTATATCTTTTATTTGTTAGAAGAATGCATTTAGCAATCTTAAAAATACAGTTATGAAAAATAACTTGTTGTCAACTTACTGTTACTACATACAATGATCTGAGGTAAACTATTTTTTTTTTAAATGACCATTTTTAGTTTCATGGCAGTTTTTTTTAAACCTTTATTTAGTGTGTGTGTGTGTGTGTGTGTGTGTGTGGCCAGCTCAGCCCACCAGGGGGGCGGGGCTGGCTGGCATGTGGTGCTGGGGGATTGAACCGCGGTCCTTGTCTTTGCCAAGCTTGTTCCAAGTAGGTGCTTTAGACCACTGAGCCATCTCACCAGCCCCATATAATTTTTTCTTTTTCTTTTTTTTTTTTTGCAGAACCGGGGATTGAACTCAGGCCCTTGTGCTTGCCAGGTAAGCCCTTATTCCACTGAGCCATCTCCCCGGCTCATGGCAAATTTGAACAAATATACAGACATTACCTGTATACTTCCCTCTTCTGTATATGCATCTC